>NW_024428162.1:0-38194 GCF_017562075.2 Anopheles merus | reverse complement strand
TTTGACGAAAAATGCAAGGTCATCCATTATCGTTCTTATATCATTGAGGCTTCTTGAATAAGCAAACAAAGCCCTGGGACACAATAACAAGGATCTTGGTGACGAAAAAGTTTCATTCTGGGTCATATTACCCTTATACACATGCTCAAATTGACAGGTTTCCCGAGTACAATGCTTCACAGGCCATTTACTCGCTACCAGTGAGTCTTATCTTAAACCTATGTGCGGATCTTGTAGACCACTTCATACCTTTCCAAACAAAACTATCTTAATCATCACGCTAGAACACATGGTTACGAAGTTATGGCCATTTGAAGGAACATTCAACTACATCACTTGAGCTTTCTCGCCCGTCCCTATGGCCATGCTTGAAATTTTGACGAAAATGCAAGGTCATCCATTATCGTTCTTATATCATTGAGGCTTCTTGAATAAGCAAATCAAAGCCCTGGGACACAATAACAAGGATCTTGGTGACGAAAAAGTTTCATTCTGGGTCATATTACCCTTATACACATGCTCAAATTGACAGGTTTTCCCGAGTACAATGCCTTCACAGGCCATTTACTCGGCTACCAGTGAGTCTTATCTTTAAACCTATGTGCGGATCTTGTAGACCACTTCAATACCTTTCCAAAACTATCTTAATCATCACGCTAGAACACATGGTTACGAAGTTATGGCCATTTGAAGGAACATTCAACTACATCACTTGAGCTTTCTCGCCCGTCCCTATGGCCATGCTTGAAATTTTGACGAAAATGCAAGGTCATCCATTATCGTTCTTATATCATTGAGGCTTCTTGAATAAGCAAACAAAGCCCTGGGACACAATAACAAGGATCTTGGTGACGAAAAAGTTTCATTCTGGGTCATATTACCCTTTATACACATGCTCAAATTGACAGGTTTTCCCGAGTACAATGCCTTCACAGGCCATTTACTCGGCTACCAGTGAGTCTTATCTTTAAACCTATGTGCGGATCTTGTAGACCACTTCAATACCTTTCCAAAACTATCTTAATCATCACGCTAGAACACATGGTTACGAAGTTATGGCCATTTGAAGGAACATTCAACTACATCACTTGAGCTTTCTCCCCGTCCCTATGGCCATGCTTGAAATTTTGACGAAAATGCAAGGTCATCCATTATCGTTCTTATATCATTGAGGCTTCTTGAATAAGCAAATCAAAGCCCTGGGACACAATAACAAGGATCTTGGTGACGAAAAGTTTCATTCTGGGTCATATTACCCTTTATACACATGCTCAAATTGACAGGTTTTCCCGAGTACAATGCCTTCACAGGCCATTTACTCGGCTACCAGTGAGTCTTATCTTTAAACCTATGTGCGGATCTTGTAGACCACTTCAATACCTTTCCAAAACTATCTTAATCATCACGCTAGAACACATGGTTACGAAGTTATGGCCATTGAAGGAACATTCAACTACATCACTTGAGCTTTCTCGCCCGTCCCTATGGCCATGCTTGAAATTTTGACGAAAATGCAAGGTCATCCATTATCGTTCTTATATCATTGAGGCTTCTTGAATAAGCAAACCAAAGCCCTGGGACACAATAACAAGGATCTTGGTGACGAAAAAGTTTCATTCTGGGTCATATTACCCTTTATACACATGCTCAAATTGACAGGTTTTCCCGAGTACAATGCCTTCACAGCCATTTACTCGGCTACCAGTGAGTCTTATCTTTAAACCTATGTGCGGATCTTGTAGACCACTTCAATACCTTTCCAAAACTATATTTAATCATCACGCTAGAACACATGGTTACGAAGTTATGGCCATTTGAAGGAACATTCAACTACATCACTTGAGCTTCTCGCCCGTCCCTATGGCCATGCTTGAAATTTTGACGAAAATGCAAGGTCATCCATTATCGTTCTTATATCATTGAGGCTTCTTGAATAAGCAAATCAAAGCCCTGGGACACAATAACAAGGATCTTGGTGACGAAAAAGTTTCATTCTGGGTCATATTACCCTTTATACACATGCTCAAATTGACAGGTTTTCCCGAGTACAATGCCTTCACAGGCCATTTACTCGGCTACCAGTGAGTCTTATCTTTAAACCTATGTGCGGATCTTGTAGACCACTTCAATACCTTTCCAAAACTATCTTAATCATCACGCTAGAACACATGTTACGAAGTTATGGCCATTTGAAGGAACATTCAACTACATCACTTGAGCTTTCTCGCCCGTCCCTATGGCCATGCTTGAAATTTTGACGAAAATGCAAGGTCATCCATTATCGTTCTTATATCATTGAGGCTTCTTGAATAAGCAAATCAAAGCCCTGGGACACAATAACAAGGATCTTGGTGACGAAAAAGTTTCATTCTGGGTCATATTACCCTTTATACACATGCTCAAATTGACAGGTTTTCCCGAGTACAATGCCTTCACAGGCCATTTACTCGGCTACCAGTGAGTCTTATCTTTAAACCTATGTGCGGATCTTGTAGACCACTTCAATACCTTTCCAAAACTATCTTAATCATCACGCTAGAACACATGGTTACGAAGTTATGGCCATTTGAAGGAACATTCAACTACATCACTTGAGCTTTCTCGCCCGTCCCTATGGCCATGCTTGAAATTTTGACGAAAATGCAAGGTCATCCATTATCGTTCTTATATCATTGAGGCTTCTTGAATAAGCAAATCAAAGCCCTGGGACACAATAACAAGGATCTTGGTGACGAAAAAGTTTCATTCTGGGTCATATTACCCTTTATACACATGCTCAAATTGACAGGTTTTCCCGAGTACAATGCCTTCACAGGCCATTTACTCGGCTACCAGTGAGTCTTATCTTTAAACCTATGTGCGGATCTTGTAGACCACTTCAATACCTTTCAAAAAAATTTTAATCATCACGCTAGAACACATGGTTACGAAGTTATGGCCATTTGAAGGAACATTCAACTACATCACTTGAGCTTTCTCGCCCGTCCCTATGGCCATGCTTGAAATTTTGACGAAAATGCAAGGTCATCCATTATCGTTCTTATATCATTGAGGCTTCTTGAATAAGCAAACCAAAGCCCTGGGACACAATAACAAGGATCTTGGTGACGAAAAAGTTTCATTCTGGGTCATATTACCCTTTATACACATGCTCAAATTGACAGGTTTTCCCGAGTACAATGCCTTCACAGGCCATTTACTCGGCTACCAGTGAGTCTTATCTTTAAACCTATGTGCGGATCTTGTAGACCACTTCAATACCTTTCCAAAACTATCTTAATCATCACGCTAGAACACATGGTTACGAAGTTATGGCCATTTGAAGGAACATTCAACTACATCACTTGAGCTTTCTCGCCCGTCCCTATGGCCATGCTTGAAATTTTGACGAAAATGCAAGGTCATCCATTATCGTTCTTATATCATTGAGGCTTCTTGAATAAGCAAATCAAAGCCCTGGGACACAATAACAAGGATCTTGGTGACGAAAAAGTTTCATTCTGGGTCATATTACCCTTTATACACATGCTCAAATTGACAGGTTTTCCCGAGTACAATGCCTTCACAGGCCATTTACTCGGCTACCAGTGAGTCTTATCTTTAAACCTATGTGCGGATCTTGTAGACCACTTCAATACCTTTCCAAAACTATCTTAATCATCACGCTAGAACACATGGTTACGAAGTTATGGCCATTTGAAGGAACATTCAACTACATCACTTGAGCTTTCTCGCCCGTCCCTATGGCCATGCTTGAAATTTTGACGAAAATGCAAGGTCATCCATTATCGTTCTTATATCATTGAGGCTTCTTGAATAAGCAAATCAAAGCCCTGGGACACAATAACAAGGATCTTGGTGACGAAAAAGTTTCATTCTGGGTCATATTACCCTTTATACACATGCTCAAATTGACAGGTTTTCCCGAGTACAATGCCTTCACAGGCCATTTACTCGGCTACCAGTGAGTCTTATCTTTAAACCTATGTGCGGATCTTGTAGACCACTTCAATACCTTTCCAAAACTATCTTAATCATCACGCTAGAACACATGGTTACGAAGTTATGGCCATTTGAAGGAACATTCAACTACATCACTTGAGCTTTCTCGCCCGTCCCTATGGCCATGCTTGAAATTTTGACGAAAATGCAAGGTCATCCATTATCGTTCTTATATCATTGAGGCTTCTTGAATAAGCAAATCAAAGCCCTGGGACACAATAACAAGGATCTTGGTGACGAAAAAGTTTCATTCTGGGTCATATTACCCTTTATACACATGCTCAAATTGACAGGTTTTCCCGAGTACAATGCCTTCACAGGCCATTTACTCGGCTACCAGTGAGTCTTATCTTTAAACCTATGTGCGGATCTTGTAGACCACTTCAATACCTTTCCAAAACTATCTTAATCATCACGCTAGAACACATGGTTACGAAGTTATGGCCATTTGAAGGAACATTCAACTACATCACTTGAGCTTTCTCGCCCGTCCCTATGGCCATGCTTGAAATTTTGACGAAAATGCAAGGTCATCCATTATCGTTCTTATATCATTGAGGCTTCTTGAATAAGCAAACCAAAGCCCTGGGACACAATAACAAGGATCTTGGTGACGAAAAAGTTTCATTCTGGGTCATATTACCCTTTATACACATGCTCAAATTGACAGGTTTTCCCGAGTACAATGCCTTCACAGGCCATTTACTCGGCTACCAGTGAGTCTTATCTTTAAACCTATGTGCGGATCTTGTAGACCACTTCAATACCTTTCCAAAACTATCTTAATCATCACGCTAGAACACATGGTTACGAAGTTATGGCCATTTGAAGGAACATTCAACTACATCACTTGAGCTTTCTCGCCCGTCCCTATGGCCATGCTTGAAATTTTGACGAAAATGCAAGGTCATCCATTATCGTTCTTATATCATTGAGGCTTCTTGAATAAGCAAACCAAAGCCCTGGGACACAATAACAAGGATCTTGGTGACGAAAAAGTTTCATTCTGGGTCATATTACCCTTTATACACATGCTCAAATTGACAGGTTTTCCCGAGTACAATGCCTTCACAGGCCATTTACTCGGCTACCAGTGAGTCTTATCTTTAAACCTATGTGCGGATCTTGTAGACCACTTCAATACCTTTCCAAAACTATCTTAATCATCACGCTAGAACACATGGTTACGAAGTTATGGCCATTTGAAGGAACATTCAACTACATCACTTGAGCTTTCTCGCCCGTCCCTATGGCCATGCTTGAAATTTTGACGAAAATGCAAGGTCATCCATTATCGTTCTTATATCATTGAGGCTTCTTGAATAAGCAAATCAAAGCCCTGGGACACAATAACAAGGATCTTGGTGACGAAAAAGTTTCATTCTGGGTCATATTACCCTTTATACACATGCTCAAATTGACAGGTTTTCCCGAGTACAATGCCTTCACAGGCCATTTACTCGGCTACCAGTGAGTCTTATCTTTAAACCTATGTGCGGATCTTGTAGACCACTTCAATACCTTTCCAAAACTATCTTAATCATCACGCTAGAACACATGGTTACGAAGTTATGGCCATTTGAAGGAACATTCAACTACATCACTTGAGCTTTCTCGCCCGTCCCTATGGCCATGCTTGAAATTTTGACGAAAATGCAAGGTCATCCATTATCGTTCTTATATCATTGAGGCTTCTTGAATAAGCAAACAAAGCCCTGGGACACAATAACAAGGATCTTGGTGACGAAAAAGTTTCATTCTGGGTCATATTACCCTTTATACACATGCTCAAATTGACAGGTTTTCCCGAGTACAATGCCTTCACAGGCCATTTACTCGGCTACCAGTGAGTCTTATCTTTAAACCTATGTGCGGATCTTGTAGACCACTTCAATACCTTTCCAAAACTATCTTAATCATCACGCTAGAACACATGGTTACGAAGTTATGGCCATTTGAAGGAACATTCAACTACATCACTTGAGCTTTCTCGCCCGTCCCTATGGCCATGCTTGAAATTTTGACGAAAATGCAAGGTCATCCATTATCGTTCTTATATCATTGAGGCTTCTTGAATAAGCAAACCAAAGCCCTGGGACACAATAACAAGGATCTTGGTGACGAAAAAGTTTCATTCTGGGTCATATTACCCTTTATACACATGCTCAAATTGACAGGTTTTCCCGAGTACAATGCCTTCACAGGCCATTTACTCGGCTACCAGTGAGTCTTATCTTTAAACCTATGTGCGGATCTTGTAGACCACTTCAATACCTTTCCAAAACTATCTTAATCATCACGCTAGAACACATGGTTACGAAGTTATGGCCATTTGAAGGAACATTCAACTACATCACTTGAGCTTTCTCGCCCGTCCCTATGGCCATGCTTGAAATTTTGACGAAAATGCAAGGTCATCCATTATCGTTCTTATATCATTGAGGCTTCTTGAATAAGCAAATCAAAGCCCTGGGACACAATAACAAGGATCTTGGTGACGAAAAAGTTTCATTCTGGGTCATATTACCCTTTATACACATGCTCAAATTGACAGGTTTTCCCGAGTACAATGCCTTCACAGGCCATTTACTCGGCTACCAGTGAGTCTTATCTTTAAACCTATGTGCGGATCTTGTAGACCACTTCAATACCTTTCCAAAACTATCTTAATCATCACGCTAGAACACATGGTTACGAAGTTATGGCCATTTGAAGGAACATTCAACTACATCACTTGAGCTTTCTCGCCCGTCCCTATGGCCATGCTTGAAATTTTGACGAAAATGCAAGGTCATCCATTATCGTTCTTATATCATTGAGGCTTCTTGAATAAGCAAATCAAAGCCCTGGGACACAATAACAAGGATCTTGGTGACGAAAAAGTTTCATTCTGGGTCATATTACCCTTTATACACATGCTCAAATTGACAGGTTTTCCCGAGTACAATGCCTTCACAGGCCATTTACTCGGCTACCAGTGAGTCTTATCTTTAAACCTATGTGCGGATCTTGTAGACCACTTCAATACCTTTCCAAAACTATCTTAATCATCACGCTAGAACACATGGTTACGAAGTTATGGCCATTTGAAGGAACATTCAACTACATCACTTGAGCTTTCTCGCCCGTCCCTATGGCCATGCTTGAAATTTTGACGAAAATGCAAGGTCATCCATTATCGTTCTTATATCATTGAGGCTTCTTGAATAAGCAAATCAAAGCCCTGGGACACAATAACAAGGATCTTGGTGACGAAAAAGTTTCATTCTGGGTCATATTACCCTTTATACACATGCTCAAATTGACAGGTTTTCCCGAGTACAATGCCTTCACAGGCCATTTACTCGGCTACCAGTGAGTCTTATCTTTAAACCTATGTGCGGATCTTGTAGACCACTTCAATACCTTTCCAAAACTATCTTAATCATCACGCTAGAACACATGGTTACGAAGTTATGGCCATTTGAAGGAACATTCAACTACATCACTTGAGCTTTCTCGCCCGTCCCTATGGCCATGCTTGAAATTTTGACGAAAATGCAAGGTCATCCATTATCGTTCTTATATCATTGAGGCTTCTTGAATAAGCAAATCAAAGCCCTGGGACACAATAACAAGGATCTTGGTGACGAAAAAGTTTCATTCTGGGTCATATTACCCTTTATACACATGCTCAAATTGACAGGTTTTCCCGAGTACAATGCCTTCACAGGCCATTTACTCGGCTACCAGTGAGTCTTATCTTTAAACCTATGTGCGGATCTTGTAGACCACTTCAATACCTTTCCAAAACTATCTTAATCATCACGCTAGAACACATGGTTACGAAGTTATGGCCATTTGAAGGAACATTCAACTACATCACTTGAGCTTTCTCGCCCGTCCCTATGGCCATGCTTGAAATTTTGACGAAAATGCAAGGTCATCCATTATCGTTCTTATATCATTGAGGCTTCTTGAATAAGCAAATCAAAGCCCTGGGACACAATAACAAGGATCTTGGTGACGAAAAAGTTTCATTCTGGGTCATATTACCCTTTATACACATGCTCAAATTGACAGGTTTTCCCGAGTACAATGCCTTCACAGGCCATTTACTCGGCTACCAGTGAGTCTTATCTTTAAACCTATGTGCGGATCTTGTAGACCACTTCAATACCTTTCCAAAACTATCTTAATCATCACGCTAGAACACATGGTTACGAAGTTATGGCCATTTGAAGGAACATTCAACTACATCACTTGAGCTTTCTCGCCCGTCCCTATGGCCATGCTTGAAATTTTGACGAAAATGCAAGGTCATCCATTATCGTTCTTATATCATTGAGGCTTCTTGAATAAGCAAATCAAAGCCCTGGGACACAATAACAAGGATCTTGGTGACGAAAAAGTTTCATTCTGGGTCATATTACCCTTTATACACATGCTCAAATTGACAGGTTTTCCCGAGTACAATGCCTTCACAGGCCATTTACTCGGCTACCAGTGAGTCTTATCTTTAAACCTATGTGCGGATCTTGTAGACCACTTCAATACCTTTCCAAAACTATCTTAATCATCACGCTAGAACACATGGTTACGAAGTTATGGCCATTTGAAGGAACATTCAACTACATCACTTGAGCTTTCTCGCCCGTCCCTATGGCCATGCTTGAAATTTTGACGAAAATGCAAGGTCATCCATTATCGTTCTTATATCATTGAGGCTTCTTGAATAAGCAAATCAAAGCCCTGGGACACAATAACAAGGATCTTGGTGACGAAAAAGTTTCATTCTGGGTCATATTACCCTTTATACACATGCTCAAATTGACAGGTTTTCCCGAGTACAATGCCTTCACAGGCCATTTACTCGGCTACCAGTGAGTCTTATCTTTAAACCTATGTGCGGATCTTGTAGACCACTTCAATACCTTTCCAAAACTATCTTAATCATCACGCTAGAACACATGGTTACGAAGTTATGGCCATTTGAAGGAACATTCAACTACATCACTTGAGCTTTCTCGCCCGTCCCTATGGCCATGCTTGAAATTTTGACGAAAATGCAAGGTCATCCATTATCGTTCTTATATCATTGAGGCTTCTTGAATAAGCAAATCAAAGCCCTGGGACACAATAACAAGGATCTTGGTGACGAAAAAGTTTCATTCTGGGTCATATTACCCTTTATACACATGCTCAAATTGACAGGTTTTCCCGAGTACAATGCCTTCACAGGCCATTTACTCGGCTACCAGTGAGTCTTATCTTTAAACCTATGTGCGGATCTTGTAGACCACTTCAATACCTTTCCAAAACTATCTTAATCATCACGCTAGAACACATGGTTACGAAGTTATGGCCATTTGAAGGAACATTCAACTACATCACTTGAGCTTTCTCGCCCGTCCCTATGGCCATGCTTGAAATTTTGACGAAAATGCAAGGTCATCCATTATCGTTCTTATATCATTGAGGCTTCTTGAATAAGCAAATCAAAGCCCTGGGACACAATAACAAGGATCTTGGTGACGAAAAAGTTTCATTCTGGGTCATATTACCCTTTATACACATGCTCAAATTGACAGGTTTTCCCGAGTACAATGCCTTCACAGGCCATTTACTCGGCTACCAGTGAGTCTTATCTTTAAACCTATGTGCGGATCTTGTAGACCACTTCAATACCTTTCCAAAACTATCTTAATCATCACGCTAGAACACATGGTTACGAAGTTATGGCCATTTGAAGGAACATTCAACTACATCACTTGAGCTTTCTCGCCCGTCCCTATGGCCATGCTTGAAATTTTGACGAAAATGCAAGGTCATCCATTATCGTTCTTATATCATTGAGGCTTCTTGAATAAGCAAATCAAAGCCCTGGGACACAATAACAAGGATCTTGGTGACGAAAAAGTTTCATTCTGGGTCATATTACCCTTTATACACATGCTCAAATTGACAGGTTTTCCCGAGTACAATGCCTTCACAGGCCATTTACTCGGCTACCAGTGAGTCTTATCTTTAAACCTATGTGCGGATCTTGTAGACCACTTCAATACCTTTCCAAAACTATCTTAATCATCACGCTAGAACACATGGTTACGAAGTTATGGCCATTTGAAGGAACATTCAACTACATCACTTGAGCTTTCTCGCCCGTCCCTATGGCCATGCTTGAAATTTTGACGAAAATGCAAGGTCATCCATTATCGTTCTTATATCATTGAGGCTTCTTGAATAAGCAAATCAAAGCCCTGGGACACAATAACAAGGATCTTGGTGACGAAAAAGTTTCATTCTGGGTCATATTACCCTTTATACACATGCTCAAATTGACAGGTTTTCCCGAGTACAATGCCTTCACAGGCCATTTACTCGGCTACCAGTGAGTCTTATCTTTAAACCTATGTGCGGATCTTGTAGACCACTTCAATACCTTTCCAAAACTATCTTAATCATCACGCTAGAACACATGGTTACGAAGTTATGGCCATTTGAAGGAACATTCAACTACATCACTTGAGCTTTCTCGCCCGTCCCTATGGCCATGCTTGAAATTTTGACGAAAATGCAAGGTCATCCATTATCGTTCTTATATCATTGAGGCTTCTTGAATAAGCAAATCAAAGCCCTGGGACACAATAACAAGGATCTTGGTGACGAAAAAGTTTCATTCTGGGTCATATTACCCTTTATACACATGCTCAAATTGACAGGTTTTCCCGAGTACAATGCCTTCACAGGCCATTTACTCGGCTACCAGTGAGTCTTATCTTTAAACCTATGTGCGGATCTTGTAGACCACTTCAATACCTTTCCAAAACTATCTTAATCATCACGCTAGAACACATGGTTACGAAGTTATGGCCATTTGAAGGAACATTCAACTACATCACTTGAGCTTTCTCGCCCGTCCCTATGGCCATGCTTGAAATTTTGACGAAAATGCAAGGTCATCCATTATCGTTCTTATATCATTGAGGCTTCTTGAATAAGCAAATCAAAGCCCTGGGACACAATAACAAGGATCTTGGTGACGAAAAAGTTTCATTCTGGGTCATATTACCCTTTATACACATGCTCAAATTGACAGGTTTTCCCGAGTACAATGCCTTCACAGGCCATTTACTCGGCTACCAGTGAGTCTTATCTTTAAACCTATGTGCGGATCTTGTAGACCACTTCAATACCTTTCCAAAACTATCTTAATCATCACGCTAGAACACATGGTTACGAAGTTATGGCCATTTGAAGGAACATTCAACTACATCACTTGAGCTTTCTCGCCCGTCCCTATGGCCATGCTTGAAATTTTGACGAAAATGCAAGGTCATCCATTATCGTTCTTATATCATTGAGGCTTCTTGAATAAGCAAATCAAAGCCCTGGGACACAATAACAAGGATCTTGGTGACGAAAAAGTTTCATTCTGGGTCATATTACCCTTTATACACATGCTCAAATTGACAGGTTTTCCCGAGTACAATGCCTTCACAGGCCATTTACTCGGCTACCAGTGAGTCTTATCTTTAAACCTATGTGCGGATCTTGTAGACCACTTCAATACCTTTCCAAAACTATCTTAATCATCACGCTAGAACACATGGTTACGAAGTTATGGCCATTTGAAGGAACATTCAACTACATCACTTGAGCTTTCTCGCCCGTCCCTATGGCCATGCTTGAAATTTTGACGAAAATGCAAGGTCATCCATTATCGTTCTTATATCATTGAGGCTTCTTGAATAAGCAAATCAAAGCCCTGGGACACAATAACAAGGATCTTGGTGACGAAAAAGTTTCATTCTGGGTCATATTACCCTTTATACACATGCTCAAATTGACAGGTTTTCCCGAGTACAATGCCTTCACAGGCCATTTACTCGGCTACCAGTGAGTCTTATCTTTAAACCTATGTGCGGATCTTGTAGACCACTTCAATACCTTTCCAAAACTATCTTAATCATCACGCTAGAACACATGGTTACGAAGTTATGGCCATTTGAAGGAACATTCAACTACATCACTTGAGCTTTCTCGCCCGTCCCTATGGCCATGCTTGAAATTTTGACGAAAATGCAAGGTCATCCATTATCGTTCTTATATCATTGAGGCTTCTTGAATAAGCAAATCAAAGCCCTGGGACACAATAACAAGGATCTTGGTGACGAAAAAGTTTCATTCTGGGTCATATTACCCTTTATACACATGCTCAAATTGACAGGTTTTCCCGAGTACAATGCCTTCACAGGCCATTTACTCGGCTACCAGTGAGTCTTATCTTTAAACCTATGTGCGGATCTTGTAGACCACTTCAATACCTTTCCAAAACTATCTTAATCATCACGCTAGAACACATGGTTACGAAGTTATGGCCATTTGAAGGAACATTCAACTACATCACTTGAGCTTTCTCGCCCGTCCCTATGGCCATGCTTGAAATTTTGACGAAAATGCAAGGTCATCCATTATCGTTCTTATATCATTGAGGCTTCTTGAATAAGCAAATCAAAGCCCTGGGACACAATAACAAGGATCTTGGTGACGAAAAAGTTTCATTCTGGGTCATATTACCCTTTATACACATGCTCAAATTGACAGGTTTTCCCGAGTACAATGCCTTCACAGGCCATTTACTCGGCTACCAGTGAGTCTTATCTTTAAACCTATGTGCGGATCTTGTAGACCACTTCAATACCTTTCCAAAACTATCTTAATCATCACGCTAGAACACATGGTTACGAAGTTATGGCCATTTGAAGGAACATTCAACTACATCACTTGAGCTTTCTCGCCCGTCCCTATGGCCATGCTTGAAATTTTGACGAAAATGCAAGGTCATCCATTATCGTTCTTATATCATTGAGGCTTCTTGAATAAGCAAATCAAAGCCCTGGGACACAATAACAAGGATCTTGGTGACGAAAAAGTTTCATTCTGGGTCATATTACCCTTTATACACATGCTCAAATTGACAGGTTTTCCCGAGTACAATGCCTTCACAGGCCATTTACTCGGCTACCAGTGAGTCTTATCTTTAAACCTATGTGCGGATCTTGTAGACCACTTCAATACCTTTCCAAAACTATCTTAATCATCACGCTAGAACACATGGTTACGAAGTTATGGCCATTTGAAGGAACATTCAACTACATCACTTGAGCTTTCTCGCCCGTCCCTATGGCCATGCTTGAAATTTTGACGAAAATGCAAGGTCATCCATTATCGTTCTTATATCATTGAGGCTTCTTGAATAAGCAAATCAAAGCCCTGGGACACAATAACAAGGATCTTGGTGACGAAAAAGTTTCATTCTGGGTCATATTACCCTTTATACACATGCTCAAATTGACAGGTTTTCCCGAGTACAATGCCTTCACAGGCCATTTACTCGGCTACCAGTGAGTCTTATCTTTAAACCTATGTGCGGATCTTGTAGACCACTTCAATACCTTTCCAAAACTATCTTAATCATCACGCTAGAACACATGGTTACGAAGTTATGGCCATTTGAAGGAACATTCAACTACATCACTTGAGCTTTCTCGCCCGTCCCTATGGCCATGCTTGAAATTTTGACGAAAATGCAAGGTCATCCATTATCGTTCTTATATCATTGAGGCTTCTTGAATAAGCAAATCAAAGCCCTGGGACACAATAACAAGGATCTTGGTGACGAAAAAGTTTCATTCTGGGTCATATTACCCTTTATACACATGCTCAAATTGACAGGTTTTCCCGAGTACAATGCCTTCACAGGCCATTTACTCGGCTACCAGTGAGTCTTATCTTTAAACCTATGTGCGGATCTTGTAGACCACTTCAATACCTTTCCAAAACTATCTTAATCATCACGCTAGAACACATGGTTACGAAGTTATGGCCATTTGAAGGAACATTCAACTACATCACTTGAGCTTTCTCGCCCGTCCCTATGGCCATGCTTGAAATTTTGACGAAAATGCAAGGTCATCCATTATCGTTCTTATATCATTGAGGCTTCTTGAATAAGCAAATCAAAGCCCTGGGACACAATAACAAGGATCTTGGTGACGAAAAAGTTTCATTCTGGGTCATATTACCCTTTATACACATGCTCAAATTGACAGGTTTTCCCGAGTACAATGCCTTCACAGGCCATTTACTCGGCTACCAGTGAGTCTTATCTTTAAACCTATGTGCGGATCTTGTAGACCACTTCAATACCTTTCCAAAACTATCTTAATCATCACGCTAGAACACATGGTTACGAAGTTATGGCCATTTGAAGGAACATTCAACTACATCACTTGAGCTTTCTCGCCCGTCCCTATGGCCATGCTTGAAATTTTGACGAAAATGCAAGGTCATCCATTATCGTTCTTATATCATTGAGGCTTCTTGAATAAGCAAACCAAAGCCCTGGGACACAATAACAAGGATCTTGGTGACGAAAAAGTTTCATTCTGGGTCATATTACCCTTTATACACATGCTCAAATTGACAGGTTTTCCCGAGTACAATGCCTTCACAGGCCATTTACTCGGCTACCAGTGAGTCTTATCTTTAAACCTATGTGCGGATCTTGTAGACCACTTCAATACCTTTCCAAAACTATCTTAATCATCACGCTAGAACACATGGTTACGAAGTTATGGCCATTTGAAGGAACATTCAACTACATCACTTGAGCTTTCTCGCCCGTCCCTATGGCCATGCTTGAAATTTTGACGAAAATGCAAGGTCATCCATTATCGTTCTTATATCATTGAGGCTTCTTGAATAAGCAAATCAAAGCCCTGGGACACAATAACAAGGATCTTGGTGACGAAAAAGTTTCATTCTGGGTCATATTACCCTTTATACACATGCTCAAATTGACAGGTTTTCCCGAGTACAATGCCTTCACAGGCCATTTACTCGGCTACCAGTGAGTCTTATCTTTAAACCTATGTGCGGATCTTGTAGACCACTTCAATACCTTTCCAAAACTATCTTAATCATCACGCTAGAACACATGGTTACGAAGTTATGGCCATTTGAAGGAACATTCAACTACATCACTTGAGCTTTCTCGCCCGTCCCTATGGCCATGCTTGAAATTTTGACGAAAATGCAAGGTCATCCATTATCGTTCTTATATCATTGAGGCTTCTTGAATAAGCAAATCAAAGCCCTGGGACACAATAACAAGGATCTTGGTGACGAAAAAGTTTCATTCTGGGTCATATTACCCTTTATACACATGCTCAAATTGACAGGTTTTCCCGAGTACAATGCCTTCACAGGCCATTTACTCGGCTACCAGTGAGTCTTATCTTTAAACCTATGTGCGGATCTTGTAGACCACTTCAATACCTTTCCAAAACTATCTTAATCATCACGCTAGAACACATGGTTACGAAGTTATGGCCATTTGAAGGAACATTCAACTACATCACTTGAGCTTTCTCGCCCGTCCCTATGGCCATGCTTGAAATTTTGACGAAAATGCAAGGTCATCCATTATCGTTCTTATATCATTGAGGCTTCTTGAATAAGCAAATCAAAGCCCTGGGACACAATAACAAGGATCTTGGTGACGAAAAAGTTTCATTCTGGGTCATATTACCCTTTATACACATGCTCAAATTGACAGGTTTTCCCGAGTACAATGCCTTCACAGGCCATTTACTCGGCTACCAGTGAGTCTTATCTTTAAACCTATGTGCGGATCTTGTAGACCACTTCAATACCTTTCCAAAACTATCTTAATCATCACGCTAGAACACATGGTTACGAAGTTATGGCCATTTGAAGGAACATTCAACTACATCACTTGAGCTTTCTCGCCCGTCCCTATGGCCATGCTTGAAATTTTGACGAAAATGCAAGGTCATCCATTATCGTTCTTATATCATTGAGGCTTCTTGAATAAGCAAATCAAAGCCCTGGGACACAATAACAAGGATCTTGGTGACGAAAAAGTTTCATTCTGGGTCATATTACCCTTTATACACATGCTCAAATTGACAGGTTTTCCCGAGTACAATGCCTTCACAGGCCATTTACTCGGCTACCAGTGAGTCTTATCTTTAAACCTATGTGCGGATCTTGTAGACCACTTCAATACCTTTCCAAAACTATCTTAATCATCACGCTAGAACACATGGTTACGAAGTTATGGCCATTTGAAGGAACATTCAACTACATCACTTGAGCTTTCTCGCCCGTCCCTATGGCCATGCTTGAAATTTTGACGAAAATGCAAGGTCATCCATTATCGTTCTTATATCATTGAGGCTTCTTGAATAAGCAAATCAAAGCCCTGGGACACAATAACAAGGATCTTGGTGACGAAAAAGTTTCATTCTGGGTCATATTACCCTTTATACACATGCTCAAATTGACAGGTTTTCCCGAGTACAATGCCTTCACAGGCCATTTACTCGGCTACCAGTGAGTCTTATCTTTAAACCTATGTGCGGATCTTGTAGACCACTTCAATACCTTTCCAAAACTATCTTAATCATCACGCTAGAACACATGGTTACGAAGTTATGGCCATTTGAAGGAACATTCAACTACATCACTTGAGCTTTCTCGCCCGTCCCTATGGCCATGCTTGAAATTTTGACGAAAATGCAAGGTCATCCATTATCGTTCTTATATCATTGAGGCTTCTTGAATAAGCAAATCAAAGCCCTGGGACACAATAACAAGGATCTTGGTGACGAAAAAGTTTCATTCTGGGTCATATTACCCTTTATACACATGCTCAAATTGACAGGTTTTCCCGAGTACAATGCCTTCACAGGCCATTTACTCGGCTACCAGTGAGTCTTATCTTTAAACCTATGTGCGGATCTTGTAGACCACTTCAATACCTTTCCAAAACTATCTTAATCATCACGCTAGAACACATGGTTACGAAGTTATGGCCATTTGAAGGAACATTCAACTACATCACTTGAGCTTTCTCGCCCGTCCCTATGGCCATGCTTGAAATTTTGACGAAAATGCAAGGTCATCCATTATCGTTCTTATATCATTGAGGCTTCTTGAATAAGCAAACCAAAGCCCTGGGACACAATAACAAGGATCTTGGTGACGAAAAAGTTTCATTCTGGGTCATATTACCCTTTATACACATGCTCAAATTGACAGGTTTTCCCGAGTACAATGCCTTCACAGGCCATTTACTCGGCTACCAGTGAGTCTTATCTTTAAACCTATGTGCGGATCTTGTAGACCACTTCAATACCTTTCCAAAACTATCTTAATCATCACGCTAGAACACATGGTTACGAAGTTATGGCCATTTGAAGGAACATTCAACTACATCACTTGAGCTTTCTCGCCCGTCCCTATGGCCATGCTTGAAATTTTGACGAAAATGCAAGGTCATCCATTATCGTTCTTATATCATTGAGGCTTCTTGAATAAGCAAATCAAAGCCCTGGGACACAATAACAAGGATCTTGGTGACGAAAAAGTTTCATTCTGGGTCATATTACCCTTTATACACATGCTCAAATTGACAGGTTTTCCCGAGTACAATGCCTTCACAGGCCATTTACTCGGCTACCAGTGAGTCTTATCTTTAAACCTATGTGCGGATCTTGTAGACCACTTCAATACCTTTCCAAAACTATCTTAATCATCACGCTAGAACACATGGTTACGAAGTTATGGCCATTTGAAGGAACATTCAACTACATCACTTGAGCTTTCTCGCCCGTCCCTATGGCCATGCTTGAAATTTTGACGAAAATGCAAGGTCATCCATTATCGTTCTTATATCATTGAGGCTTCTTGAATAAGCAAATCAAAGCCCTGGGACACAATAACAAGGATCTTGGTGACGAAAAAGTTTCATTCTGGGTCATATTACCCTTTATACACATGCTCAAATTGACAGGTTTTCCCGAGTACAATGCCTTCACAGGCCATTTACTCGGCTACCAGTGAGTCTTATCTTTAAACCTATGTGCGGATCTTGTAGACCACTTCAATACCTTTCCAAAACTATCTTAATCATCACGCTAGAACACATGGTTACGAAGTTATGGCCATTTGAAGGAACATTCAACTACATCACTTGAGCTTTCTCGCCCGTCCCTATGGCCATGCTTGAAATTTTGACGAAAATGCAAGGTCATCCATTATCGTTCTTATATCATTGAGGCTTCTTGAATAAGCAAATCAAAGCCCTGGGACACAATAACAAGGATCTTGGTGACGAAAAAGTTTCATTCTGGGTCATATTACCCTTTATACACATGCTCAAATTGACAGGTTTTCCCGAGTACAATGCCTTCACAGGCCATTTACTCGGCTACCAGTGAGTCTTATCTTTAAACCTATGTGCGGATCTTGTAGACCACTTCAATACCTTTCCAAAACTATCTTAATCATCACGCTAGAACACATGGTTACGAAGTTATGGCCATTTGAAGGAACATTCAACTACATCACTTGAGCTTTCTCGCCCGTCCCTATGGCCATGCTTGAAATTTTGACGAAAATGCAAGGTCATCCATTATCGTTCTTATATCATTGAGGCTTCTTGAATAAGCAAATCAAAGCCCTGGGACACAATAACAAGGATCTTGGTGACGAAAAAGTTTCATTCTGGGTCATATTACCCTTTATACACATGCTCAAATTGACAGGTTTTCCCGAGTACAATGCCTTCACAGGCCATTTACTCGGCTACCAGTGAGTCTTATCTTTAAACCTATGTGCGGATCTTGTAGACCACTTCAATACCTTTCCAAAACTATCTTAATCATCACGCTAGAACACATGGTTACGAAGTTATGGCCATTTGAAGGAACATTCAACTACATCACTTGAGCTTTCTCGCCCGTCCCTATGGCCATGCTTGAAATTTTGACGAAAATGCAAGGTCATCCATTATCGTTCTTATATCATTGAGGCTTCTTGAATAAGCAAATCAAAGCCCTGGGACACAATAACAAGGATCTTGGTGACGAAAAAGTTTCATTCTGGGTCATATTACCCTTTATACACATGCTCAAATTGACAGGTTTTCCCGAGTACAATGCCTTCACAGGCCATTTACTCGGCTACCAGTGAGTCTTATCTTTAAACCTATGTGCGGATCTTGTAGACCACTTCAATACCTTTCCAAAACTATCTTAATCATCACGCTAGAACACATGGTTACGAAGTTATGGCCATTTGAAGGAACATTCAACTACATCACTTGAGCTTTCTCGCCCGTCCCTATGGCCATGCTTGAAATTTTGACGAAAATGCAAGGTCATCCATTATCGTTCTTATATCATTGAGGCTTCTTGAATAAGCAAATCAAAGCCCTGGGACACAATAACAAGGATCTTGGTGACGAAAAAGTTTCATTCTGGGTCATATTACCCTTTATACACATGCTCAAATTGACAGGTTTTCCCGAGTACAATGCCTTCACAGGCCATTTACTCGGCTACCAGTGAGTCTTATCTTTAAACCTATGTGCGGATCTTGTAGACCACTTCAATACCTTTCCAAAACTATCTTAATCATCACGCTAGAACACATGGTTACGAAGTTATGGCCATTTGAAGGAACATTCAACTACATCACTTGAGCTTTCTCGCCCGTCCCTATGGCCATGCTTGAAATTTTGACGAAAATGCAAGGTCATCCATTATCGTTCTTATATCATTGAGGCTTCTTGAATAAGCAAATCAAAGCCCTGGGACACAATAACAAGGATCTTGGTGACGAAAAAGTTTCATTCTGGGTCATATTACCCTTTATACACATGCTCAAATTGACAGGTTTTCCCGAGTACAATGCCTTCACAGGCCATTTACTCGGCTACCAGTGAGTCTTATCTTTAAACCTATGTGCGGATCTTGTAGACCACTTCAATACCTTTCCAAAACTATCTTAATCATCACGCTAGAACACATGGTTACGAAGTTATGGCCATTTGAAGGAACATTCAACTACATCACTTGAGCTTTCTCGCCCGTCCCTATGGCCATGCTTGAAATTTTGACGAAAATGCAAGGTCATCCATTATCGTTCTTATATCATTGAGGCTTCTTGAATAAGCAAATCAAAGCCCTGGGACACAATAACAAGGATCTTGGTGACGAAAAAGTTTCATTCTGGGTCATATTACCCTTTATACACATGCTCAAATTGACAGGTTTTCCCGAGTACAATGCCTTCACAGGCCATTTACTCGGCTACCAGTGAGTCTTATCTTTAAACCTATGTGCGGATCTTGTAGACCACTTCAATACCTTTCCAAAACTATCTTAATCATCACGCTAGAACACATGGTTACGAAGTTATGGCCATTTGAAGGAACATTCAACTACATCACTTGAGCTTTCTCGCCCGTCCCTATGGCCATGCTTGAAATTTTGACGAAAATGCAAGGTCATCCATTATCGTTCTTATATCATTGAGGCTTCTTGAATAAGCAAATCAAAGCCCTGGGACACAATAACAAGGATCTTGGTGACGAAAAAGTTTCATTCTGGGTCATATTACCCTTTATACACATGCTCAAATTGACAGGTTTTCCCGAGTACAATGCCTTCACAGGCCATTTACTCGGCTACCAGTGAGTCTTATCTTTAAACCTATGTGCGGATCTTGTAGACCACTTCAATACCTTTCCAAAACTATCTTAATCATCACGCTAGAACACATGGTTACGAAGTTATGGCCATTTGAAGGAACATTCAACTACATCACTTGAGCTTTCTCGCCCGTCCCTATGGCCATGCTTGAAATTTTGACGAAAATGCAAGGTCATCCATTATCGTTCTTATATCATTGAGGCTTCTTGAATAAGCAAATCAAAGCCCTGGGACACAATAACAAGGATCTTGGTGACGAAAAAGTTTCATTCTGGGTCATATTACCCTTTATACACATGCTCAAATTGACAGGTTTTCCCGAGTACAATGCCTTCACAGGCCATTTACTCGGCTACCAGTGAGTCTTATCTTTAAACCTATGTGCGGATCTTGTAGACCACTTCAATACCTTTCCAAAACTATCTTAATCATCACGCTAGAACACATGGTTACGAAGTTATGGCCATTTGAAGGAACATTCAACTACATCACTTGAGCTTTCTCGCCCGTCCCTATGGCCATGCTTGAAATTTTGACGAAAATGCAAGGTCATCCATTATCGTTCTTATATCATTGAGGCTTCTTGAATAAGCAAACCAAAGCCCTGGGACACAATAACAAGGATCTTGGTGACGAAAAAGTTTCATTCTGGGTCATATTACCCTTTATACACATGCTCAAATTGACAGGTTTTCCCGAGTACAATGCCTTCACAGGCCATTTACTCGGCTACCAGTGAGTCTTATCTTTAAACCTATGTGCGGATCTTGTAGACCACTTCAATACCTTTCCAAAACTATCTTAATCATCACGCTAGAACACATGGTTACGAAGTTATGGCCATTTGAAGGAACATTCAACTACATCACTTGAGCTTTCTCGCCCGTCCCTATGGCCATGCTTGAAATTTTGACGAAAATGCAAGGTCATCCATTATCGTTCTTATATCATTGAGGCTTCTTGAATAAGCAAATCAAAGCCCTGGGACACAATAACAAGGATCTTGGTGACGAAAAAGTTTCATTCTGGGTCATATTACCCTTTATACACATGCTCAAATTGACAGGTTTTCCCGAGTACAATGCCTTCACAGGCCATTTACTCGGCTACCAGTGAGTCTTATCTTTAAACCTATGTGCGGATCTTGTAGACCACTTCAATACCTTTCCAAAACTATCTTAATCATCACGCTAGAACACATGGTTACGAAGTTATGGCCATTTGAAGGAACATTCAACTACATCACTTGAGCTTTCTCGCCCGTCCCTATGGCCATGCTTGAAATTTTGACGAAAATGCAAGGTCATCCATTATCGTTCTTATATCATTGAGGCTTCTTGAATAAGCAAATCAAAGCCCTGGGACACAATAACAAGGATCTTGGTGACGAAAAAGTTTCATTCTGGGTCATATTACCCTTTATACACATGCTCAAATTGACAGGTTTTCCCGAGTACAATGCCTTCACAGGCCATTTACTCGGCTACCAGTGAGTCTTATCTTTAAACCTATGTGCGGATCTTGTAGACCACTTCAATACCTTTCCAAAACTATCTTAATCATCACGCTAGAACACATGGTTACGAAGTTATGGCCATTTGAAGGAACATTCAACTACATCACTTGAGCTTTCTCGCCCGTCCCTATGGCCATGCTTGAAATTTTGACGAAAATGCAAGGTCATCCATTATCGTTCTTATATCATTGAGGCTTCTTGAATAAGCAAATCAAAGCCCTGGGACACAATAACAAGGATCTTGGTGACGAAAAAGTTTCATTCTGGGTCATATTACCCTTTATACACATGCTCAAATTGACAGGTTTTCCCGAGTACAATGCCTTCACAGGCCATTTACTCGGCTACCAGTGAGTCTTATCTTTAAACCTATGTGCGGATCTTGTAGACCACTTCAATACCTTTCCAAAACTATCTTAATCATCACGCTAGAACACATGGTTACGAAGTTATGGCCATTTGAAGGAACATTCAACTACATCACTTGAGCTTTCTCGCCCGTCCCTATGGCCATGCTTGAAAAATTTTGACGAAAATGCAAGGCATCCATTATCGTTCTTTATACATGCTCAAATTGACAGGTTTTCCCGAGAATCACAGGCCAACTCAAAGTCTTTAAACCTATGTGCGGATCTTGTAGACCACTTCAATACCTTTCCAAAACTATCTTAATCATCACGCTAGAACACATGGTTACGAAGTTATGGCCATTTGAAGGAACATTCAACTACATCACTTGAGCTTTCTCGCCCGTCCCTATGGCCATGCTTGAAATTTTGACGAAAATGCAAGGTCATCCATTATCGTTCTTATATCATTGAGGCTTCTTGAATAAGCAAATCAAAGCCCTGGGACACAATAACAAGGATCTTGGTGACGAAAAAGTTTCATTCTGGGTCATATTACCCTTTATACACATGCTCAAATTGACAGGTTTTCCCGAGTACAATGCCTTCACAGGCCATTTACTCGGCTACCAGTGAGTCTTATCTTTAAACCTATGTGCGGATCTTGTAGACCACTTCAATACCTTTCCAAAACTATCTTAATCATCACGCTAGAACACATGGTTACGAAGTTATGGCCATTTGAAGGAACATTCAACTACATCACTTGAGCTTTCTCGCCCGTCCCTATGGCCATGCTTGAAATTTGACGAAAATGCAAGGTCATCCATTATCGTTCTTATATCATTGAGGCTTCTTGAATAAGCAAACCAAAGCCCTGGGACACAATAACAAGGATCTTGGTGACGAAAAAGTTTCATTCTGGGTCATATTACCCTTTATACACATGCTCAAATTGACAGGTTTTCCCGAGTACAATGCCTTCACAGGCCATTTACTCGGCTACCAGTGAGTCTATCTTTAAACCTATGTGCGGATCTTGTAGACCACTTCAATACCTTTCCAAAACTATCTTAATCATCACGCTAGAACACATGGTTACGAAGTTATGGCCATTTGAAGGAACATTCAACTACATCACTTGAGCTTTCTCGCCCGTCCCTATGGCCATGCTTGAAATTTGACGAAAATGCAAGGTCATCCATTATCGTTCTTATATCATTGAGGCTTCTTGAATAAGCAAATCAAAGCCCTGGGACACAATAACAAGGATCTTGGTGACGAAAAAGTTTCATTCTGGGTCATATTACCCTTTATACACATGCTCAAATTGACAGGTTTTCCCGAGTACAATGCCTTCACAGGCCATTTACTCGGCTACCAGTGAGTCTTATCTTTAAACCTATGTGCGGATCTTGTAGACCACTTCAATACCTTTCCAAAACTATCTTAATCATCACGCTAGAACACATGGTTACGAAGTTATGGCCATTTGAAGGAACATTCAACTACATCACTTGAGCTTTCTCGCCCGTCCCTATGGCCATGCTTGAAATTTTGACGAAAATGCAAGGTCATCCATTATCGTTCTTATATCATTGAGGCTTCTTGAATAAGCAAATCAAAGCCCTGGGACACAATAACAAGGATCTTGGTGACGAAAAAGTTTCATTCTGGGTCATATTACCCTTTATACACATGCTCAAATTGACAGGTTTTCCCGAGTACAATGCCTTCACAGGCCATTTACTCGGCTACCAGTGAGTCTTATCTTAAACCTATGTGCGGATCTTGTAGACCACTTCAATACCTTTCCAAAACTATCTTAATCATCACGCTAGAACACATGGTTACGAAGTTATGGCCATTTGAAGGAACATTCAACTACATCACTTGAGCTTTCTCGCCCGTCCCTATGGCCATGCTTGAAATTTTGACGAAAATGCAAGGTCATCCATTATCGTTCTTATATCATTGAGGCTTCTTGAATAAGCAAATCAAAGCCCTGGGACACAATAACAAGGATCTTGGTGACGAAAAAGTTTCATTCTGGGTCATATTACCCTTTATACACATGCTCAAATTGACAGGTTTTCCCGAGTACAATGCCTTCACAGGCCATTTACTCGGCTACCAGTGAGTCTTATCTTTAAACCTATGTGCGGATCTTGTAGACCACTTCAATACCTTTCCAAAACTATCTTAATCATCACGCTAGAACACATGGTTACGAAGTTATGGCCA
Organism: Anopheles merus; assembly: GCF_017562075.2. NCBI lineage: Eukaryota > Metazoa > Arthropoda > Insecta > Diptera > Culicidae > Anopheles > Anopheles merus. The sequence continues at coordinate 13,517 of NW_024428162.1, read as the reverse complement.
TTTGAAGGAACATTCAACTACATCACTTGAGCTTTCTCGCCCGTCCCTATGGCCATGCTTGAAATTTTGACGAAAATGCAAGGTCATCCATTATCGTTCTTATATCATTGAGGCTTCTTGAATAAGCAAACCAAAGCCCTGGGACACAATAACAAGGATCTTGGTGACGAAAAAGTTTCATTCTGGGTCATATTACCCTTTATACACATGCTCAAATTGACAGGTTTTCCCGAGTACAATGCCTTCACAGGCCATTTACTCGGCTACCAGTGAGTTTATCTTTAAACCTATGTGCGGATCTTGTAGACCACTTCAATACCTTTCCAAAACTATCTTAATCATCACGCTAGAACACATGGTTACGAAGTTATGGCCATTTGAAGGAACATTCAACTACATCACTTGAGCTTTCTCGCCCGTCCCTATGGCCATGCTTGAAATTTTGACGAAAATGCAAGGTCATCCATTATCGTTCTTATATCATTGAGGCTTCTTGAATAAGCAAACAAAGCCCTGGGACACAATAACAAGGATCTTGGTGACGAAAAAGTTTCATTCTGGGTCATATTACCCTTTATACACATGCTCAAATTGACAGGTTTTCCCGAGTACAATGCCTTCACAGGCCATTTACTCGGCTACCAGTGAGTCTTATCTTTAAACCTATGTGCGGATCTTGTAGACCACTTCAATACCTTTCCAAAACTATCTTAATCATCACGCTAGAACACATGGTTACGAAGTTATGGCCATTTGAAGGAACATTCAACTACATCACTTGAGCTTTCTCGCCCGTCCCTATGGCCATGCTTGAAATTTTGACGAAAATGCAAGGTCATCCATTATCGTTCTTATATCATTGAGGCTTCTTGAATAAGCAAATCAAAGCCCTGGGACACAATAACAAGGATCTTGGTGACGAAAAAGTTTCATTCTGGGTCATATTACCCTTATACACATGCTCAAATTGACAGGTTTTCCCGAGTACAATGCCTTCACAGGCCATTTACTCGGCTACCAGTGAGTCTTATCTTTAAACCTATGTGCGGATCTTGTAGACCACTTCAATACCTTCCAAAAACTATCTTAATCATCACGCTAGAACACATGGTTACGAAGTTATGGCCATTTGAAGGAACATTCAACTACATCACTTGAGCTTTCTCGCCCGTCCCTATGGCCATGCTTGAAATTTTGACGAAAATGCAAGGTCATCCATTATCGTTCTTATATCATTGAGGCTTCTTGAATAAGCAAATCAAAGCCCTGGGACACAATAACAAGGATCTTGGTGACGAAAAAGTTTCATTCTGGGTCATATTACCCTTTATACACATGCTCAAATTGACAGGTTTTCCCGAGTACAATGCCTTCACAGGCCATTTACTCGGCTACCAGTGAGTCTTATCTTTAAACCTATGTGCGGATCTTGTAGACCACTTCAATACCTTTCCAAAACTATCTTAATCATCACGCTAGAACACATGGTTACGAAGTTATGGCCATTTGAAGGAACATTCAACTACATCACTTGAGCTTTCTCGCCCGTCCCTATGGCCATGCTTGAAATTTTGACGAAAATGCAAGGTCATCCATTATCGTTCTTATATCATTGAGGCTTCTTGAATAAGCAAATCAAAGCCCTGGGACACAATAACAAGGATCTTGGTGACGAAAAAGTTTCATTCTGGGTCATATTACCCTTTATACACATGCTCAAATTGACAGGTTTTCCCGAGTACAATGCCTTCACAGGCCATTTACTCGGCTACCAGTGAGTCTTATCTTTAAACCTATGTGCGGATCTTGTAGACCACTTCAATACCTTTCCAAAACTATCTTAATCATCACGCTAGAACACATGGTTACGAAGTTATGGCCATTTGAAGGAACATTCAACTACATCACTTGAGCTTTCTCGCCCGTCCCTATGGCCATGCTTGAAATTTTGACGAAAATGCAAGGTCATCCATTATCGTTCTTATATCATTGAGGCTTCTTGAATAAGCAAATCAAAGCCCTGGGACACAATAACAAGGATCTTGGTGACGAAAAAGTTTCATTCTGGGTCATATTACCCTTTATACACATGCTCAAATTGACAGGTTTTCCCGAGTACAATGCCTTCACAGGCCATTTACTCGGCTACCAGTGAGTCTTATCTTTAAACCTATGTGCGGATCTTGTAGACCACTTCAATACCTTTCCAAAACTATCTTAATCATCACGCTAGAACACATGGTTACGAAGTTATGGCCATTTGAAGGAACATTCAACTACATCACTTGAGCTTTCTCGCCCGTCCCTATGGCCATGCTTGAAATTTTGACGAAAATGCAAGGTCATCCATTATCGTTCTTATATCATTGAGGCTTCTTGAATAAGCAAATCAAAGCCCTGGGACACAATAACAAGGATCTTGGTGACGAAAAAGTTTCATTCTGGGTCATATTACCCTTTATACACATGCTCAAATTGACAGGTTTTCCCGAGTACAATGCCTTCACAGGCCATTTACTCGGCTACCAGTGAGTCTTATCTTTAAACCTATGTGCGGATCTTGTAGACCACTTCAATACCTTTCCAAAACTATCTTAATCATCACGCTAGAACACATGGTTACGAAGTTATGGCCATTTGAAGGAACATTCAAACTACATCACTTGAGCTTTCTCGCCCGTCCCTATGGCCATGCTTAAATTTTGACGAAAAAATTCAAGGTTTCCATATTTTTTTCGGTTCTATATCATTGAGGCTTTTGAATCACAGGCCAAATCAAAAGCTTTAAACCTATGTGCGGATCTTGTAGACCACTTCAATACCTTTCCAAAACTATCTTAATCATCACGCTAGAACATGGTTACGAAGTTATGGCCATTTGAAGGAACATTCAACTACATCACTTGAGCTTTCTCGCCCGTCCCTATGGCCATGCTTGAAATTTTGACGAAAATGCAAGGTCATCCATTATCGTTCTTATATCATTGAGGCTTCTTGAATAAGCAAACCAAAGCCCTGGGACACAATAACAAGGATCTTGGTGACGAAAAAGTTTCATTCTGGGTCATATTACCCTTTATACACATGCTCAAATTGACAGGTTTCCCGAGTACAATGCCTTCACAGGCCATTTACTCGGCTACCAGTGAGTCTTATCTTTAAACCTATGTGCGGATCTTGTAGACCACTTCAATACCTTTCCAAAACTATCTTAATCATCACGCTAGAACACATGGTTACGAAGTTATGGCCATTTGAAGGAACATTCAACTACATCACTTGAGCTTTCTCGCCGTCCCTATGGCCATGCTTGAAATTTTGACGAAAATGCAAGGTCATCCATTATCGTTCTTATATCATTGAGGCTTCTTGAATAAGCAAACCAAAGCCCTGGGACACAATAACAAGGATCTTGGTGACGAAAAAGTTTCATTCTGGGTCATATTACCCTTTATACACATGCTCAAATTGACAGGTTTTCCCGAGTACAATGCCTTCACAGGCCATTTACTCGGCTACCAGTGAGTCTATCTTTAAACCTATGTGCGGATCTTGTAGACCACTTCAATACCTTTCCAAAACTATCTTAATCATCACGCTAGGACACATGGTTACGAAGTTATGGCCATTTGAAGGAACATTCAACTACATCACTTGAGCTTTCTCGCCCGTCCTATGGCCATGCTTGAAATTTTGACGAAAATGCAAGGTCATCCATTATCGTTCTTATATCATGAGGGCTTTGAATAAGCAAATCAAAGCCCTGGGACACAATAACAAGGATCTTGGTGACGAAAAAGTTTCATTCTGGGTCATATTACCCTTTATACACATGCTCAAATTGACAGGTTTTCCCGAGTACAATGCCTTCACAGGCCATTTACTCGGCTACCAGTGAGTCTTATCTTTAAACCTATGTGCGGATCTTGTAGACCACTTCAATACCTTTCCAAAACTATCTTAATCATCACGCTAGAACACATGGTTACGAAGTTATGGCCATTTGAAGGAACATTCAACTACATCACTTGAGCTTTCTCGCCCGTCCCTATGGCCATGCTTGAAATTTTGACGAAAATGCAAGGTCATCCATTATCGTTCTTATATCATTGAGGCTTCTTGAATAAGCAATCAAAGCCCTGGGACACAATAACAAGGATCTTGGTGACGAAAAAGTTTCATTCTGGGTCATATTACCCTTTATACACATGCTCAAATTGACAGGTTTTCCCGAGTACAATGCCTTCACAGGCCATTTACTCGGCTACCAGTGAGTCTTATCTTTAAACCTATGTGCGGATCTTGTAGACCACTTCAATACCTTTCCAAAACTATCTTAATCATCACGCTAGAACACATGGTTACGAAGTTATGGCCATTTGAAGGAACATTCAACTACATCACTTGAGCTTTCTCGCCCGTCCCTATGGCCATGCTTGAAATTTTGACGAAAATGCAAGGTCATCCATTATCGTTCTTATATCATTGAGGCTTCTTGAATAAGCAAATCAAAGCCCTGGGACACAATAACAAGGATCTTGGTGACGAAAAAGTTTCATTCTGGGTCATATTACCCTTTATACACATGCTCAAATTGACAGGTTTTCCCGAGTACAATGCCTTCACAGGCCATTTACTCGGCTACCAGTGAGTCTTATCTTTAAACCTATGTGCGGATCTTGTAGACCACTTCAATACCTTTCCAAAACTATCTTAATCATCACGCTAGAACACATGGTTACGAAGTTATGGCCATTTGAAGGAACATTCAACTACATCACTTGAGCTTTCTCGCCCGTCCCTATGGCCATGCTTGAAATTTTGACGAAAATGCAAGGTCATCCATTATCGTTCTATATCATTGAGGCTTCTTGAATAAGCAAATCAAAGCCCTGGGACACAATAACAAGGATCTTGGTGACGAAAAAGTTTCATTCTGGGTCATATTACCCTTTATACACATGCTCAAATTGACAGGTTTTCCCGAGTACAATGCCTTCACAGGCCATTTACTCGGCTACCAGTGAGTCTTATCTTTAAACCTATGTGCGGATCTTGTAGACCACTTCAATACCTTTCCAAAACTATCTTAATCATCACGCTAGAACACATGGTTACGAAGTTATGGCCATTTGAAGGAACATTCAACTACATCACTTGAGCTTTCTCGCCCGTCCCTATGGCCATGCTTGAAATTTTGACGAAAATGCAAGGTCATCCATTATCGTTCTTATATCATTGAGGCTTCTTGAATAAGCAAATCAAAGCCCTGGGACACAATAACAAGGATCTTGGTGACGAAAAAGTTTCATTCTGGGTCATATTACCCTTTATACACATGCTCAAATTGACAGGTTTCCCGAGTACAATGCCTTCACAGGCCATTTACTCGGCTACCAGTGAGTCTTATCTTTAAACCTATGTGCGGATCTTGTAGACCACTTCAATACCTTTCCAAAACTATCTTAATCATCACGCTAGAACACATGGTTACGAAGTTATGGCCATTTGAAGGAACATTCAACTACATCACTTGAGCTTTCTCGCCCGTCCCTATGGCCATGCTTGAAATTTGACGAAAATGCAAGGTCATCCATTATCGTTCTTATATCATTGAGGCTTCTTGAATAAGCAAATCAAAGCCCTGGGACACAATAACAAGGATCTTGGTGACGAAAAAGTTTCATTCTGGGTCATATTACCCTTTATACACATGCTCAAATTGACAGGTTTTCCGAGTACAATGCCTTCACAGGCCATTTACTCGGCTACCAGTGAGTCTTATCTTTAAACCTATGTGCGGATCTTGTAGACCACTTCAATACCTTTCCAAAACTATCTTAATCATCACGCTAGAACACATGGTTACGAAGTTATGGCCATTTGAAGGAACATTCAACTACATCACTTGAGCTTTCTCGCCCGTCCCTATGGCCATGCTTGAAATTTTGACGAAAATGCAAGGTCATCCATTATCGTTCTTATATCATTGAGGCTTCTTGAATAAGCAAACCAAAGCCCTGGGACACAATAACAAGGATCTTGGTGACGAAAAAGTTTCATTCTGGGTCATATTACCCTTTATACACATGCTCAAATTGACAGGTTTTCCCGAGTACAATGCCTTCACAGGCCATTTACTCGGCTACCAGTGAGTATTCTTTAAACCTATGTGCGGATCTTGTAGACCACTTCAATACCTTTCCAAAACTATCTTAATCATCACGCTAGAACACATGGTTACGAAGTTATGGCCATTTGAAGGAACATTCAACTACATCACTTGAGCTTTCTCGCCCGTCCCTATGGCCATGCTTGAAATTTGACGAAAATGCAAGGTCATCCATTATCGTTCTTATATCATTGAGGCTTCTTGAATAAGCAAATCAAAGCCCTGGGACACAATAACAAGGATCTTGGTGACGAAAAAGTTTCATTCTGGGTCATATTACCCTTTATACACATGCTCAAATTGACAGGTTTTCCCGAGTACAATGCCATTCAACAGGCCATTTACTCGGCGTACTTCTTAAAATCTTTATGTGCGGATCTGTAGACCACTTCAATACCTTTCCAAAACTATCTTAATCATCACGCTAGAACACATGGTTACGAAGTTATGGCCATTTGAAGGAACATTCAACTACATCACTTGAGCTTTCTCGCCCGTCCCTATGGCCATGCTTGAAATTTTGACGAAAATGCAAGGTCATCCATTATCGTTCTTATATCATTGAGGCTTCTTGAATAAGCAAACCAAAGCCCTGGGACACAATAACAAGGATCTTGGTGACGAAAAAGTTTCATTCTGGGTCATATTACCCTTTATACACATGCTCAAATTGACAGGTTTTCCCGAGTACAATGCCTTCACAGGCCATTTACTCGGCTACCAGTGAGTCTTATCTTTAAAACTATGTGCGGATCTTGTAGACCACTTCAATACCTTTCCAAAACTATCTTAATCATCACGCTAGAACACATGGTTACGAAGTTATGGCCATTTGAAGGAACATTACTACACACTTGAGCTTTCTCGCCCGTCCCTATGGCCATGCTTGAAATTTTGACGAAAATGCAAGGTCATCCATTATCGTTCTTATATCATTGAGGCTTCTTGAATAAGCAAACCAAAGCCCTGGGACACAATAACAAGGATCTTGGTGACGAAAAAGTTTCATTCTGGGTCATATTACCCTTTATACACATGCTCAAATTGACAGGTTTTCCCGAGTACAATGCCTTCACAGGCCATTTACTCGGCTACCAGTGAGTCTTATCTTTAAACCTATGTGCGGATCTGTAGACCACTTCAATACCTTTCCAAAACTATCTTAATCATCACGCTAGAACACATGGTTACGAAGTTATGGCCATTTGAAGGAACATTCAACTACATCACTTGAGCTTTCTCGCCCGTCCCTATGGCCATGCTTGAAATTTTGACGAAAATGCAAGGTCATCCATTATCGTTTATATCATTGAGGCTTCTTGAATAAGCAAACCAAAGCCCTGGGACACAATAACAAGGATCTTGGTGACGAAAAAGTTTCATTCTGGGTCATATTACCCTTTATACACATGCTCAAATTGACAGGTTTTCCGAGTACAATGCCTTCACAGGCCATTTACTCGGCTACCAGTGAGTCTTATCTTTAAACCTATGTGCGGATCTTGTAGACCACTTCAATACCTTTCCAAAACTATCTTAATCATCACGCTAGAACACATGGTTACGAAGTTATGGCCATTTGAAGGAACATTCAACTACATCACTTGAGCTTTCTCGCCCGTCCCTATGGCCATGCTTGAAATTTTGACGAAAATGCAAGGTCATCCATTATCGTTCTTATATCATTGAGGCTTCTTGAATAAGCAAATCAAAGCCCTGGGACACAATAACAAGGATCTTGGTGACGAAAAAGTTTCATTCTGGGTCATATTACCCTTTATACACATGCTCAAATTGACAGGTTTTCCCGAGTACAATGCCTTCACAGGCCATTTACTCGGCTACCAGTGAGTCTATCTTTAAACCTATGTGCGGATCTTGTAGACCACTTCAATACCTTTCCAAAACTATCTTAATCATCACGCTAGAACACATGGTTACGAAGTTATGGCCATTTGAAGGAACATTCAACTACATCACTTGAGCTTTCTCGCCCGTCCCTATGGCCATGCTTGAAATTTTGACGAAAATGCAAGGTCATCCATTATCGTCTTATATCATTGAGGCTTCTTGAATAAGCAAACCAAAGCCCTGGGACACAATAACAAGGATCTTGGTGACGAAAAAGTTTCATTCTGGGTCATATTACCCTTATACACATGCTCAAATTGACAGGTTTTCCCGAGTACAATGCCTTCACAGGCCATTACTCGGCTACCAGTGAGTCTTATCTTTAAACCTATGTGCGGATCTTGTAGACCACTTCAATACCTTTCCAAAACTATCTTAATCATCACGCTAGAACACATGGTTACGAAGTTATGGCCATTTGAAGGAACATTCAACTACATCACTTGAGCTTTCTCGCCCGTCCCTATGGCCATGCTTGAAATTTTGACGAAAATGCAAGGTCATCCATTATCGTTCTTATATCATTGAGGCTTCTTGAATAAGCAAACCAAAGCCCTGGGACACAATAACAAGGATCTTGGTGACGAAAAAGTTTCATTCTGGGTCATATTACCCTTTATACACATGCTCAAATTGACAGGTTTTCCCGAGTACAATGCCTTCACAGGCCATTTACTCGGCTACCAGTGAGTCTTATCTTTAAACCTATGTGCGGATCTTGTAGACCACTTCAATACCTTTCCAAAACTATCTTAATCATCACGCTAGAAACATGGTTACGAAGTTATGGCCATTTGAAGGAACATTCAACTACATCACTTGAGCTTTCTCGCCCGTCCCTATGGCCATGCTTGAAATTTTGACGAAAATGCAAGGTCATCCATTATCGTTCTTATATCATTGAGGCTTCTTGAATAAGCAAACCAAAGCCCTGGGACACAATAACAAGGATCTTGGTGACGAAAAAGTTTCATTCTGGGTCATATTACCCTTTATACACATGCTCAAATTGACAGGTTTTCCCGAGTACAATGCCTTCACAGGCCATTTACTCGGCTACCAGTGAGTCTATCTTTAAACCTATGTGCGGATCTTGTAGACCACTTCAATACCTTTCCAAAACTATCTTAATCATCACGCTAGAACACATGGTTACGAAGTTATGGCCATTTGAAGGAACATTCAACTACATCACTTGAGCTTTCTCGCCCGTCCTATGGCCATGCTTGAAATTTTGACGAAAATGCAAGGTCATCCATTATCGTTCTTATATCATTGAGGCTTCTTGAATAAGCAAATCAAAGCCCTGGGACACAATAACAAGGATCTTGGTGACGAAAAAGTTTCATTCTGGGTCATATTACCCTTTATACACATGCTCAAATTGACAGGTTTTCCCGAGTACAATGCCTTCACAGGCCATTTACTCGGCTACCAGTGAGGTTATCTTTAAACCTATGTGCGGATCTTGTAGACCACTTCAATACCTTTCCAAAACTATCTTAATCATCACGCTAGAACACATGGTTACGAAGTTATGGCCATTTGAAGGAACATTCAACTACATCACTTGAGCTTCTCGCCCGTCCTATGGCCATGCTTGAAATTTTGACGAAAATGCAAGGTCATCCATTATCGTTCTTATATCATTGAGGCTTCTTGAATAAGCAAACCAAAGCCCTGGGACACAATAACAAGGATCTTGGTGACGAAAAAGTTCATTCTGGGTCATATTACCCTTTATACACATGCTCAAATTGACAGGTTTTCCCGAGTACAATGCCTTCACAGGCCATTTACTCGGCTACCAGTGAGTCTTATCTTTAAACCTATGTGCGGATCTTGTAGACCACTTCAATACCTTTCCAAAACTATCTTAATCATCACGCTAGAACACATGGTTACGAAGTTATGGCCATTTGAAGGAACATTCAACTACATCACTTGAGCTTTCTCGCCCGTCCCTATGGCCATGCTTGAAATTTTGACGAAAATGCAAGGTCATCCATTATCGTTCTATATCATTGAGGCTTTTGAATAAGCAAATCAAAGCCTGGGACACAATAACAAGGATCTTGGTGACGAAAAAGTTTCATTCTGGGTCATATTACCCTTTATACACATGCTCAAATTGACAGGTTTTCCCGAGTACAATGCCTTCACAGGCCATTACTCGGCTACCAGTGAGTCTTATCTTTAAACCTATGTGCGGATCTTGTAGACCACTTCAATACCTTTCCAAAACTATCTTAATCATCACGCTAGAACACATGGTTACGAAGTTATGGCCATTTGAAGGAACATTCAACTACATCACTTGAGCTTTCTCGCCCGTCCCTATGGCCATGCTTGAAATTTTGACGAAAATGCAAGGTCATCCATTATCGTTCTTATATCATTGAGGCTTCTTGAATAAGCAAACCAAAGCCCTGGGACACAATAACAAGGATCTTGGTGACGAAAAAGTTTCATTCTGGGTCATATACACATGCTCAAATTGACAGGTTTTCCCGAGTACAATGCCTTCACAGGCCATTTACTCGGCTACCAGTGAGTCTTATCTTTAAACCTATGTGCGGATCTTGTAGACCACTTCAATACCTTTCCAAAACTATCTTAATCATCACGCTAGAACACATGGTTACGAAGTTATGGCCATTTGAAGGAACATTCAACTACATCACTTGAGCTTTCTCGCCCGTCCCTATGGCCATGCTTGAAATTTTGACGAAAATGCAAGGTCATCCATTATCGTTCTTATATCATTGAGGCTTCTTGAATAAGCAAATCAAAGCCCTGGGACACAATAACAAGGATCTTGGTGACGAAAAAGTTCATTCTGGGTCATATTACCCTTTATACACATGCTCAAATTGACAGGTTTTCCCGAGTACAATGCCTTCACAGGCCATTTACTCGGCTACCAGTGAGTCTTATCTTTAAACCTATGTGCGGATCTTGTAGACCACTTCAATACCTTTCCAAAACTATCTTAATCATCACGCTAGAACACATGGTTACGAAGTTATGGCCATTTGAAGGAACATTCAACTACATCACTTGAGCTTTCTCGCCCGTCCCTATGGCCATGCTTGAAATTTTGACGAAAATGCAAGGTCATCCATTATCGTTCTTATATCATTGAGGCTTCTTGAATAAGCAAACCAAAGCCCTGGGACACAATAACAAGGATCTTGGTGACGAAAAAGTTTCATTCTGGGTCATATTACCCTTTATACACATGCTCAAATTGACAGGGTTTCCCGAGTACAATGCCTTCACAGGCCATTTACTCGGCTACCAGTGAGTCTATCTTTAAACCTATGTGCGGATCTTGTAGACCACTTCAATACCTTTCCAAAACTATCTTAATCATCACGCTAGGACACATGGTTACGAAGTTATGGCCATTTGAAGGAACATTCAACTACATCACTTGAGCTTTCTCGCCCGTCCCTATGGCCATGCTTGAAATTTTGACGAAAATGCAAGGTCATCCATTATCGTTCTTATATCATTGAGGCTTCTTGAATAAGCAAATCAAAGCCCTGGGACACAATAACAAGGATCTTGGTGACGAAAAAGTTTCATTCTGGGTCATATACCCTTTATACACATGCTCAAATTGACAGGTTTTCCCGAGTACAAGGCCATCTCCTACCAGTGAGTCTAATCTTTAAAACCTATGTGCGGATCTTGTAGACCACTTCAATACCTTTCCAAAACTATCTTAATCATCACGCTAGAACACATGGTTACGAAGTTATGGCCATTTGAAGGAACATTCAACTACATCACTTGAGCTTTCTCGCCCGTCCTATGGCCATGCTTGAAATTTTGACGAAAATGCAAGGTCATCCATTATCGTTCTTATATCATTGAGGCTTCTTGAATAAGCAAATCAAAGCCCTGGGACACAATAACAAGGATCTTGGTGACGAAAAAGTTTCATTCGGGTCATATTACCCTTTATACACATGCTCAAATTGACAGGTTTTCCCGAGTACAATGCCTTCACAGGCCCATTTATTACCTCAGTGGGTCTTTAACCTAGGTGAGTATATCTCTTTAAATACTTCACACTCAGAAACTATCTTAATCATCACGCTAGAACACATGGTACGAAGTTATGGCCATTTGAAGGAACAATTCAACTACATCAATTGAGCTTTCTCGACCGGCCCTATGGCCATGCTGAATTTGTGACGAAAAATTCAGGTCTTCCATTATCGTTCTTATATCATGAGGCTTCTTGAATAAGCCAACTCAAACCTATGTGCGGATCTTGTAGACCACTTCAATACCTTCCAAAAATCTTATCATCACGCTAGAACACATGGTTACGAAGTTATGGCCATTTGAAGGAACATTCAACTACATCACTTGAGCTTTCTCGCCCGTCCCTATGGCCATGCTTGAATTTTGACGAAAATGCAAGGTCATCCATTATCGTTCTTATATCATTGAGGCTTCTTGAATAAGCAAAACAAAGCCCTGGGACACAATAACAAGGATCTTGGTGACGAAAAAGTTTCATTCTGGGTCATATTACCCTTATACACATGCTCAAATTGACAGGTTTTCCGAGTACAATGCCTTCACAGGCCATTTACTCGGCTACCAGTGAGTCTTATCTTTAAACCTATGTGCGGATCTTGTAGACCACTTCAATACCTTTCCAAAACTATCTTAATCATCACGCTAGAACACATGGTTACGAAGTTATGGCCATTTGAAGGAACATTCAACTACATCACTTGAGCTTTCTCGCCCGTCCCTATGGCCATGCTTGAAATTTTGACGAAAATGCAAGGTCATCCATTATCGTTTATATCATTGAGGCTTCTTGAATAAGCAAATCAAAGCCCTGGGACACAATAACAAGGATCTTGGTGACGAAAAAGTTTCATTCTGGGTCATATTACCCTTTATACACATGCTCAAATTGACAGGTTTTCCGAGTACAATGCCTTCACAGGCCATTTACTCGGCTACCAGTGAGTCTTATCTTTAAACTATGTGCGGATCTTGTAGACCACTTCAATACCTTTCCAAAACTATCTTAATCATCACGCTAGAACACATGGTTACGAAGTTATGGCCATTTGAAGGAACATTCAACTACATCACTTGAGCTTTCTCGCCCGTCCCTATGGCCATGCTTGAAATTTTGACGAAAATGCAAGGTCATCCATTATCGTTCTTATATCATTGAGGCTTCTTGAATAAGCAAACCAAAGCCCTGGGACACAATAACAAGGATCTTGGTGACGAAAAAGTTTCATTCTGGGTCATATTACCCTTATACACATGCTCAAATTGACAGGTTTTCCGAGTACATGCCTTCACAGGCCATTTACTCGGCTACCAGTGAGTCTAATCTTTAAACCTATGTGCGGATCTTGTAGACCACTTCAATACTTTCCAAAACTAT
>NW_024428161.1:0-38265 GCF_017562075.2 Anopheles merus | reverse complement strand
TATGGCACACGCCTTTTAATAGTTAAAATACCACTAAAATCAACAAAAAAATCGCCACGCATCCAAAATCGATGATGCCACCGTCTGCCAAAGTGGAACGTTTTGACACCGTTTAACTTCTCTTCGCCACATTTGGCGGTGGTGTGAAGTGGTAAAATTTCAGCACGGTGCATTTCACGATTTCGCACTGCCAATGCTGAATGAAATAAAACAGGGGGAACAAAACACAACGTTCTGCCGAAAAAGGACAACTGGTACTGGTTTTAATTAGCTCGCATACGTCAATCGCCGTATTGAGCAGCCGACAACCGGGTTGGAACCGTTTCAGCGTGAACTCGGTGCAGGGTAATTAATTTGCGGAAATTGCTTTTAAGGTGAAAAATTACGACACGCCACTTCGGAGAATTTTGGCCGTAACGGACTGGGTACGAAGTCTTTTTAGTTACCATCCAGCACCAGCATCATGCGAAATGCGTTTGTGGCGGAAATGTGGAAGATGCTCGTACAGTTCGCCGTTGGCATTTAAATCGAAACGCGCGTTGACGGTAGAAGGAAACTGTAAGAAAATTCTAATTAAAAATGACATTTAGCATTCCTTCTGTTTTGCATCTAACGCAATCGATTCATAAAACAGACAATGAAATAATATCAACAAACTTTAAATTAAACGGTTGTTAATTATAACTATTTTTATAATTGTTAAAATGATTCAATCAATATGCAAACGGGCAGAGTAGCGATAAATCTGACTAATTTGATCTATAAAAAAAACCAATAAAGTAGACATAAAATTAACCAACTCTTAGGATGTTGCAAAATGAAGAGCAAACAAGTATAATGGCAAGAGAACGCGACTATTTATTTATTTAAATATTTATTTATTTTTATTTTATTGCTAATGAGTTTTGAGATATTTTTGCCTTATTTATAATTTTGTCAGGGTTTTTTTTTAAACTACAGTGATCATTCAATTTATCAATTTTCACTCGTCTACACCGCCTACCAACTATGTGAACAGTCGTTTTTCGCGATTTTCGGAAAATTCGGAAGAGAAGAGATAGATAAAATCAGTAAATCTATAAATTGTGCAAACTACTATTTCGCATCTTTGTACATTTTTTTCAAATTTTAGAGCGATTATTACAAGGCTTATTACAAAAAACAAATAAGAGTCGTTCCATAATTATAAAAACACTTCGAAAAATTGGTTTCTTTGTTCTAACAAATGCATTTAAAAATCGTCTAAAAATACTATTTGTAAGCGATATAGTAATAAACATTTCATGACTCTTTTTAGTGCGGCATTTTTTTAAATTGAGGTTGTAAATAAAATTACAAAAAATATTTTTTTCATTATTTTAGTGCATTAAAACTTGATTTTAATTTGTTTTGTATATTTTGATTATATGATGATTTCGTATTATATTTCATTAATTAGATTCATCCTACTACACATGTCACCAGACATTCTACTATGACATTCCATAACTTCAATAAAAAAGTGTAATAAAAATAGAACATGAGTATTATTTCAGAATAATTCTCTAGAACGTTCTTCAAGAAAGCTTAATTAATTCGCTAAATACGATCAGATCACTCTCGTGTTCGAATGATGTACGCTATTTATACTTCACAATTCGCCAAAAATAAATTAAATTTAAATCATACGTAATTCCTTCCCCAAAAAAGCTACATTTCCTCTTGATAATAGCTTTATGATTGAAATCAACAATTCTTGTCCTGCTCCTAGCACACACACCACCCGAACGAAATGGGTAAACAACGATAACAATCTTGTAGTCGCCAAAATAATCGACCACCACCACCACCACGAAGGAAAACAAAAAAAACGAAATCAAACAAACATTGTACAATTATTGCCGCAATTATGTCAATTTCGTTGATTTGATCATGTCTCGCAACAGTGCGTACATATTTTCATCCCATTACCCATAGTCCCGTTCTTACGGGGACTGCTCCCCATTGCCCCCATGCATCGTTCGTGCGTTCGCGGAGCCGAGTGCAGTTCTTTTCAATAAAGTACAAAACACCAAATGAGCGCCAGCCCCGGCCACCACCTGTGCTAGCGATCAGCACTCCGCACCATCTCCGAAGGACGCACTGGGGTGGCTGTAAGGACTTGGAAGGAGCAGAAGAAAGAGCAAACATAACAAACAAAAAAAAACTGTAACAAATTATTCGTTTCATGGCCGGCGGGTGAATGTGGCTGGAGCCTGATTTCTTGTCAGAAGGAAAGCAAATTAAGCAACAAGAACAACAACCAAACAACACACACCAAACCAAACTGCGAGAGTACAGACGATCGAGAAAAATCCCGAAAGCACGAGAGCTCGCGAAAACTCCACATCCCGCTAATGGACAGGCACAGGCGCGCGGCACGGGGAAGGAAGCAAAGCTTCTTGGCGCTCTTTGCCCTGCTTCAAAAGCTCACGATTTGGGCCAGTATGTCTTTCTTGCTCGGGTTGTGTTATGTTTCCCTTCCCGCGCACACGAACCATTCTTAATTTGCTGACCTGGCTGGGAGATTTTATTCAGAAACATTTTGTACCGTTTTTTTTTTGCTTTATTTTCCTTTTTTCAGTTTTGAAGGATTTTTGGATTGTCTTTGCTTATGGGTGTGCTTTTGTGCTGCTGGAGTGCCTACCGTGTGCACTTTGAATTCTGTGTTCAACGCTCTGCACATCGGTTCCGCTGCCGGGCACGCAGAAAGGGTTGGGCTCGGCTCGGTCCGTTACAGCTTGCACAACTAATTGCTGAGACGCCACGGTTCCGCCGCGTTTCAGCTCTTGCATCAGTGAAACATTGTATCCTGCGAGCTGGTGGTTTGTATTTTGGTTCGTTGTTTAATTGTAATATTTATTGCCCGTGCAATGAAAGCGAAAAAGCTGTGCAATTTGTTTCACAATTATCCTTTTAAACCATCATAAATGTGTAGAGACGAATTAAATGTTAGGTTAAAATGAAGCTAAATCGGCATTTTAAAGCTACTGTTTAGCTTTTGTTTTATTGATTTTTTCTTTAAAATATTCTTTTTTTAAATGTTAGGCTCTCGTTTTGAAATTAAAGTGATTAGTGCTGGTCGCACAGTGAAACGTTCGCTTGCTTACAACCGTTCCCGGGTCTGCCAGCAGGAGCAGGCACAGCAAACCTGACAACAGATGACGGCAAGAGGCTGGCCACGGGCGATGGGACGGAAACGTCCTCACCGCACCGGCACACAAACACACCCAGCATTGCCCTGGGATAATAATATGCAGCATAATGCCGTGCGCTTTTATAATAAAAGTCAAAAAATCATCCTGGGTGGTCTCCGATGGATGCGAAGGAAATAACAACAGCGACAGCAACGAACAAAAAAAAAACCATACGTACATATTCGAAGGCCAGTCCAAAGCATGTGAGAGGGAGAGGAAGAGAGAAGGGCCCCGGAATCGTGGAACGGAGCAATCGGCGGTTGCCATGCATCTCACACCGATTGACTCAACGTATCCGGAGGGAAGCAGCCTGCTTTGTTTTGGTTTTTTTTTTGGATATTTTTGGTCCGTCTCGTTGTCGCTGTGGCAGCAGCATCGGCAGCAGCACTACCGATAAGCTGCCATGTCGAAACGGGGGAAAAATCATTAAAAACCTTTGGCAGACACGTGCAGATCACGCTAGAAAAGGCTGCCCCGCACCTACAAATCCAACCAAGAAACGTTTCAGCTGGATACGCGCACTGTGGCAATTGTTTATCATGCGCCCGGGCTGATAAAGCCCGTCGATAGAGAGACGACAAGCGCGACATGCTTAATTCAGTCCGGTCTTAGGTCTTAAAAGGGGGGAGGGGTGGCGAGATTGTTTTTATTGCACAGTGCTGGTGAAAACATTTTTATTGGGCCATATAGGAGAAGCTGCTCCGCAACGAAGTGCGTATAAATTTGGACCCGTAGCTTCTTCGCCTGTTGGGACTGCCGCGCCTGGCCGGTGTGTGTGTGTGTGTGGTGTGTGTGTGTGTGTGTGTGTGTGTGTGTGTGGGTGTGTGTGTGTGTGTGTGTGGTGTGTGTGTGTGTGTGTGTGTGTGGTGTGTGTGTGTGTGTGTGTGTGTGTGTGTGTGTGTGTGTGTGTGTGTGTGTGTGTGTGACAAGGTGTGCACGTTAAGCGAACAGATTTATGACAAAACGGAGAAGAGCTTTTTGTTGCTTTTTGGGTTTTTTTTTTCATTTGAAATTGAAATGAATTTGAATTTAAAAGATATACTTTGTTTCATTTTTTTTAAATTTTACTACGATTTTCACATGAATTAGGGACACAAAACATAAACCTCTACTCTTTTTTATATTAATCAGTATTAAAGCTTTCTATTTCATTTGCTCATTTTTAGCCAAATACCACTTTTATTATGTGTTATTTTACACTTTTATGGTGTTGTGTGCAATTAGCTTTATTTTTCTAGTTTTTTATTCTTGATTTATTCTCTTTTTTTACCTAATTTATTAAGCTTTCTGAATGTACTCGTGTTTAATTCATTTCTTCCATGTGTTTTATTTTCTTTAACATATTTAGTTTCATTATTAATTGTTTTTATTTTTTTCAGGTTTTTATATTACTTCAGATTGATCCTAAGAAAACTAAACATATTTCGATGTTTTTGTAAATAGCATCAGCATAAATAAGAACGAAGATGACACCTGCTGCTGCATTTATCAGGTTTTATCTGTTTGCTACTTTATGATTTTTTAAGTTTTCTCTCACTTGCTTTTGTGGAGTTTTCAGTTACTGTTTCGTTATGCTTTTCTTGATAGTTTATTTAGCTTTAAGGCTATCTTTTTATTTTTTTGTTTAACTTTATCATTTATTAATCTCTTTTTATTTAAAAATCTTACATGTATGAAATAAATTGTTCACTTCCTTCATTAAATTATTCCAGCATGAGCTGATTTTATTCTGTTTCACAAACATACACCAGTGTCCTTTCCAATAAGTCAGGGCATACCTTGAAGATCAGGCGTCTTCAATCTTTACCATTGCGAGAGTCTCTGCTTGCTTCGCTTCAAACACTACTGCAAACTCGTCCTTATCCTTTCACCTTTTGCCATCTAAATGGAAATGGCGAAACTCCTTTGGCACACTGGTACATCCACCATCCACGCAACAAGCAGCACGCAACAAACGAAAACAAAAACTTCTCTTCCAGCCCCCAACTCACCCTCCTCAACCGTGCCTCTACAGACAGACGGTACAGAAATTCGTAGACGGATTAAGCGGCGGCAGATGAACTCATCCATAATATTTAGGCAATTTGCTGTGCTGTGTGGTCTTTAGCGATTATTTACCATTTCGGTACGATCGGTCGACGATCGACGATTCGTTCCACCGTCTTTGCACCGTCCGGGCGGCACTTTGTTCCCCTCTTAAAACCTCCCCCCCTTCGACAAAAGCAGCCAAGGATCGCCGGCAAAAAAAAAGTGGTTTTAGTTATTATCAACATCGATTTTGGGTATCCGTACGCATTCAGCGAACGTTTTAAGCGCTGTGTGCTGTTTGTGTGCGTTGCTCGTTTTCGGAGTTTTCTTTTTCCACCAGCCACCATATCCAAGCGGAACCGAACCGAGCGCGTTCGATGCTTTTGCTTGGGAAGGATTAGGATAAATCGGCTAATTAATTAGCATTAGATTAGCAATACAGGTTTATTAGACGCCAGTTCTGCCGCTACCGTCCTGTCCTTCGCGTGCACTGCCGCCACACTGAGACATTCCAGCTAAAGAGGAAAATAACCAAAACCAAAAAAAAACGGGGGAACCACACATATAGCTCCAAAAAAGTCCGATTTATTGGTTTCATAAATTAGCAACTCTTCGCGCATCGACTGCCACGGCAACAGCGGCCCAAGAAGCGCTCAATGCGAACATGAAGAAATCTCCAAAAACGTCTACCTTGCCGAACCGAAATACAGACATCCGCTGTCGGGCAACAGACAACATGCAAGAGCGGTAAAAAATTGTGCAATTTATGGGTGGATTATTATTGCTGCTTACCGATGAAATCTCACCCACTGCACTTTATATTCTTCCCGCTTCCTTAATTGCCAGCTTCACCCATCCATCCAACGCCCTGCTCGGCCCGTTGAGCAATCAATATTCTCTAAATGGTGTACGGTGGAGCGCGCGCTTTTTGCTTGCGGTTGTTGCTGTTGCCGTGGTCAGTCTATACAGACATTTGCCCATATGCCACCTACGTCGAATAATTGATCAGCCCCCGATATTCGTTGGCAACGAAGAGAATCAACCCGTATGCAAAATACATTTCCTCCGTAAGTGGCGTCCGTTGCCGATCGATCAACGGGGCGCCCATTCACTGTCGGATGGGTAAAGGTAGGCTGGCTGGTGGTCGACGGGACGACCGTTCAGTTCCAGTAGCCGATTGGATGCGACAACGTCTAATGACATACCATTTGTCACATTTCGGATGCCCAGGTGAGGAGCGGGGTAAAAGTGGACGCAGTTGGAAACACACTCGTACACCAAACGTTGATGTTTCGTCGTGTGGATAACGATCGCTTGGTTGAGGGTTTTTCGGGGGAAATATGCTGATGACGTAGTAGTTTTGTGGATTGTTTTCGAAAAACTGCTTACATAAACAGGCATATTATATTCTAGCAATTTCGCTGATAGGGTTACTAATTATTATCTTGAAAATTTCCTTTTGGAGTTCATTTTCTTGAACTCCAATAAATGAAAATTAGCATAGAATGTTCTACGTGACATCTATGTTTACGGTTTTGATTGATTTTTATATCCCTGTATCATTCGTAGTGGGGCAGTCGTTAACTCGAACAATGCAATAATATCCCCGTCATGGGTTCAACCCTAGAATGGACCGTCCCCCCGTAGCAAAGATTGACTATCCGGCAGCGTGGTAATGAATTAAGTCTCGAAAGCCTGTACAGGCCGGCATGTCCGCGTAGGACGTTACGCCTAATAGAAAAACATTCGTAGTCTAAATTCCGGAGAGTATCCTTCTAGTATCATGTCCTAAGCCTGCCATGCTGCTCTTAATAACAAGAATACACTACGGTCCTAATCTCTCGTCTGGTATCTTTTTAGGTCCTCGCAAATGTCCCAATTTGTACTCAGGATATTGAAACTAGTATTTCGTTCTAGCCTCAGTCCTGCACTGTATCGCTTCAGTATGTCAGTTCTTGTCTATGAGTTTATATCTGCATCGGCTCTACATAGAATTATTACAAATATTGTATTCTTTGGAACAACTAGAAAACCAAACTCAGCTCAAAATAGCACAATAATGTTTTGACCACAGCAACAAAGACATATTTAAATATTTAAGAACAACATGCAAGGTTTTGTAATTCCCAACAGAGGGCTAAACCGCAAGAGTTCAGATTAGACAACGTCCAACACTGTGTTAGTTTGGGGATAGGAAAGAGAGAGAGAGAGAGAGAGAGAGAGAGAGAGAGAGAGAGGAAAGAAGTTCTCCTGTAGCACGTAAGTCTGAGATAAAATATTTGGGTTCAATAGCCTATAGTTAAAGTTTGAGAAACTGGAATGAAAAAAAGGAACTACTTGTTTAAGAATGACAACTTCTTGATCACCAAAATAGATAGATATGCGTACTATAAGTAAGTATGAATGAACGTTTTGAATCCTGCAAGATGGTGTCTTTTATGTCAGTTAGTCGCTAACTTTCACGACTCTCAAATGAGTTCAGGATCTACAATGCTGCGCAGGATTTGTAGAGTTCAGTTTTACTGAAGAATATTAAACGCGAGTGTTACAAATTACCGACTCTGAAGACACACACCCTGAAGACAAAAATGCTTGAACGTTTCATAAAAAAGCCATCTGCCAAACATGACAGAAACTATTACAATATGAGTCTCACAAGAAGCCGCATAAAACGAACGATTTGTTAAATTTCAAAACATTCAAACACTTCAAGCGGCGTATTCTCATGAAGCAATAAGAGAGAACAATGTTTGGGAAACATCTGTCAATTAATCAGTACATACTAATACCTAAGTATCCAAAACATTGCATTGAATATTTCCAACCACCGGCATCGATCACAAACTGAATGAAAGAATTTGATCTTTTCCCATGCTCAAATGTTTGCTCCTTTTCATTGAGTTGAGCTTTAAAGTAAATAATGAACAAAACTCAAAACCCAAAATTCAAAACCAAAAAACCTGATATCTCATCACTCTTCATCAATTGTATCGTGTCGATGTCTGTTATGAAAAACTGTCACGTTTTGACAAATATACGCGCACCGATCGTTCGATCTTACACCGAACCCGGCGTGTGGAGTATTACACACAAATATTGCCTTTGAAAAGCGACTTATCCTTCTCGTTCCGTGCGAGCATCTCCTTTGCTCAATATGATCGTTCAAAGGACAGTGGCAGGGCAAACAGCTTCGTCCTCCTTGCAAAGCCAAAAAGGTAAAAAAGGTGCCAAAAGCCAACACATTCTATGCTGCGCTCGTACGGCTTCAATTCTCGTTCACTTCGACACTCACACGTAGATGTACACATTCTTCTTCCCTCGTTTTATGACTCGTCCAAAGCATCCTACTGCGAAGAAGTCCTCTTTTCGCCGAAGAAAAAACGACTGGTACCTTAGCTCCTCAGCAGGGTTTTTGTTGCCGTGCGGGCTTTGTTGTTTTGGCACAAACACAAATATTTACTCGCTTCTCGCTTTTGTGCGTGTCTAGCCGTGTTTTCCCTGCGGGCAGCCCACAGGGATAACGATTGTGGCCCCTTTTGTTCGGCTGCAAGAAGGACTGTGTAGAAAAATTGCGCTTTCGAAGGAGTCTCTGGAAATCTGCGTACCGTGTGCACATGTTGACGTTGCTCGGCATGAACGCAGAACCGGGATAAGGATAAGAGGCTTGCAGCAGCTTGGAAGTTGGTAGTTCTTGTTTTGTTTTGCTCAACAATCGTGCCCTTGACGTACCTCGGGAGGATTAAGTACAGGGCAGAGAAAAAAAAACTGCAGACACCCGGTAGGGTGCAGTGTTTATTGCGGTTTTGACATTACTGGAGCATTCGCACAAGGACCTTCCAAGGACTTTTCAGGGTTGCTTGCGAAACTGTGCCACGTAGCATGTGTGTGGTCTGGAGTTCCGCTCATTTAAGCTATGCCTCTCCGTAACTCACTGCGCAACTGGCTGCCACATGTTGATCGTATGTTTTTTTTTATGGCATTAGACCATACGTTTAACAAATGTTTTGGAATTGGGTTAAACATTTTACAGTCTCTATTTCCTGTTCCATAAAATGACCAAAGGCATGTCCGGCAAAACTTCCCTCATTTTTCCCATGCTCAACAAAATTTCAAATGAACTGCCTCAAGTCGTTAAGCCGCTCAACTTCAACCTCCTCCCACACAATAATAATCATAATAAAAAGGCAGTCTAATCCCTACACCATCACTGTACGCGCTCAACACTCAATAAATATAGCCATCAATCGTCCACCGGTTGAAGCAATTTTTATGTGTCTACCACAACCGAACACGGCCGATTAACATAAGAGCACATTTCTCGGAATGAAAGGTTCGCGCGGGATCCGCGACCGATCCCATGCCCGTGCCAACCCAGGCCCCACATATCCTTGGGAGCATATGCGTGATCAAAACTGAAACACGCCGAGCGCTTCCTTTTCCCGCGCGGCACAGTGAGATCACCACCACCGATTGGCGACCACGAATTGGCAGTCAAAACTCATCAGCAAACGACGATAACTGTCAATCACCGATAAATAAAACCACACCCTGCCTCTCTGGCAACCCACTACTACTCCTTGCGGCACTATTTGATCCGAGGCCGAGGCCGCGAAATGGATGAAAATTATGGAGAAAAGGAAATTGCTAATTTTAAACATCGTAAAATTGCGTCCGATAACCGGGGCTGGACCCAGGGGGGGACACAGGGTGTAGACAGTATTAAATTCGCATTCATGTTTACCATTAATGCTAAAGTCTCATTTATTTAGGTGGGTTTTTATCTTTTTTTTACACGCAGGGGATTTGCGGTAGGAAGAGGCGGCAGGGGGAGTGCTATAAATCATCCGATGGGAAGCTTTTCTGCTGCGGGCTCATAAATTGCCTATCTTGCTAATGTTCACCTATTATCGGTTTATAACATTATTATAATGATTTTACCGAAATTCGGGAGAATGATTTCGAAAAGCAATAGTATTTTTGTTCTGAGAAAGGATAATTTTCTTCAAAAATTGTGCCTTATTAATTTAAATAAAAGTTTATAAGATGTCTTTAAGAATTGGAAGATGCCATTCATTTTTAGGGAGAAGATAGAAATCTTAAGTTCTAATTTTATACAAGAAGTATAGTAGTAGTGTCAATTCGACACATTTAAAATACCAAGTACTTTATTTTCCAAAATTTTATCCAATCATTGCTGGATAAGCTTAAATAAAAGAAGGGCATAAGGTTTGTTGCATGTACGTTGGGTATTTAGAATTCCGGGATAGACACCCTGCATTAACGGGTATGTTGGATATAGTCAACGCAATAATGATAACAGGCATACTTGTTGAGGATAACATGTATAAGGATTGATCATATTTTTTCTTTGGTTATTTCCTAAAAAATAGTATTCAAAACAAATAAAATGAGAGAATTCAAATGAATTCAGTGAAATAAAATAACAAGATTTCAACAATACGGCTTATGCTTCTTCTTCGTATTATATGCATCAACCTTAGATGGTCTAGGCCTGCCTCCGACCTTTAAAGATATCTTCTTCTTCTTCTTTGGCTCAACAACCGCTGTCGGTCAAGATCTTGCCTGTGCCACTGGTGGGCTTGGCTTTCAGTGAGTTATTGATTTCCCCCCATAGCAGGATAGTCAGTCCTATGTATGGTGGCACAGTCCATTCGGGGCTTTAACCCAAGACGGGCATGTTGTTAAGTCGTACAAGTTGACGGCTGTACCACGAGACCGCCTTAAGACCGGCGGCCTCCAAAGATATACTTACTTACTTACTTATCCGGCGTACAACCGCTTTGCGCTTGGCCTGCCTCAGGAGTGTCCGAAACCGCTCGCGGTCTCGCGCCTTCGTCTGCCAGTCCGTTATCCCGGTTGTGAGAAAACCTCACGAATGTTCGTATACGGTGTACAACTCGTTTTCTTTCCCGATATTAGAATAATTTGTGCCGGTTATGGAAATAAATGCGACTCGTTCAAATGTCCGTTTGCTACTGTATATTCAATTGTCAAGAGTTCATTACATAATTCATTTTGAGTTCATTCTGTTATCCTTATCTATGCCTATGAGTTCATTTCCTAGCCTATTTCTAAATTGAGTTCGAATTTCGAATTCGAACTAATAAATTCAAATGATCAATCTCCAACACCGGCCTTAATGGCGGACACCTCCACGCCATCTTGCCACCTCAATTTGGGCCTACCACGCCTCCTCTGTCCTTGTGGACGGCCTAAAAAGACTTTACGGGCTGGGTCGTCCGTTTCCATGCGTACAACATGGCCAGCCCACGCTGTACGTTGATACGCTGTACGACAGTGAGGTACATCTCGTATAGCTCGTCATTATAGCGGCTTCTCCATTGTCCTTCCACATATACGGGGCCAAGTATCCTTATGAGCATCTTCCTCTCGAACGCGGCTAAGAGGGTTTCGTCAGATTTGGACAGTGTCCATGTCTCAGAGGCGTATGTGAGTACCGGAACTATATAGGTACTATATAGTCCCAGCTTCGTCCGTCGCGACAGGTTCTTTGAGGTGAACTGCTTTTTCAGGCTGTAGAATGACCGGTTGGCAGCCAGCATCCTTGCGTGCAACTCAGCTTCCATGCTATTATCGTTGCTGACCTTTGACCCACGGTAAGTGAATTCTGGGAGGACTTCAAAAGTGCGTTCACCTATCTGTACGTCACGCCTCCGTAGATTCTGATTATTTATTGGTAGGTCCGCTGATGTTGCCACCATCAGTTTGGTCTTTGCCTCGTTTATCTGCAATCCGAGGCTCTCTGCCGCCTGCTCGATCCCTTGGTAGGCTTCTGCTACATAGGAGAGCCGCAGACCAATGATGTCTATATCATCAGTGTATGCCAGGATCTGGGTTGACTTATAGAAGATGGTTCCCGTAGTCTCCACCCTCGAGTCGCGGATGGCTCTCTCTAGTGCCAGGTTAAATAGGAGAAAGGCAAGCCCGTTCCCCAGGCGCAGACCTTTGGTGGTAGCAAAAAGTCCTGAGAGTTTTCCATCCACCCTCACCTGGCATGTGACGTTGTTCATAGTCATTCTAACTAGCCTTATCAGTCAATGAAGAGATGGTATGAATCTAAAGATGTGGCCTGTGAAAAACTGAAGTTCCCTTATCTTCATCTATTTTTAGAGCTATCTATCTTTTGTACACAGCTTTTATATCAAAAAAATAAATCATATAAGCCTAGTAAGGCTAGTAAGCTAGTAAGCTAGATAAAGAAAATGGATGGAGTACTTCAAGGTTAAATAAAAAGGAGAGGAACCGAATGTTATCGAGCGAATTGTTATAATATGTTTATACATGTTCCAGCCATGCTGCTGGTCTCAAAAAATAAAAACAGGAAGATAAATAATAAATATGATGTTTTAACTAGTTCTTGGCCATATTTTATCTTGAAACAAATCTTCTGCGCTATTTTCTGTACCTAATCGCATCTATTCATCGCTTCCCCGATTGTGATTATAAATTATCATTATTAATTTTCTATTAACGATCAATACACACGCCCTCGAACAATACAGCGCGTCCGCTGCGCTCTTTCAATAAACGCCACACTTTATCAAACGATTTATGGTGGCTCACTGCCCTTAAACAGCAAACACGATTAAAGTGCAAGCGATCGACGGCCACAATATTGCCACCGACGACAACCAACCAACCGCTCCCGGGACTCGAAAATGAATCACAATCGTTACCGTTCTACAACGTTCGCAAAGGATGCACGTGACGTGAGTCGCGTCGTTTGCCTTTCTTTTGCACTTTTACCCGTCGGTCCCGGTCCCGATAGCCGCCCGGCTGCTGTATAGGAATCGCGCGTAAAGATCGCGAGCAGCCCACGGTAGCCCGGGCGCCGGGGCCTGTGTGCGCCGTTGTTTTTCTTTCTGTTGTGCCCTGTCCGTTCTTCCGCGCATTTGGCTAATTACCCTTCATTTGTTACGGGAAACTTCGACTCCACCTTCCGCGCGCGCACCCAGCGAACCGCGCCGCGCACGATCCTCACCATCGTGCACCGGGTGCTGCTTTCTTGGGCCACCCAAGCGTGTTCGATACCCACCACCACCGCCGCTCCCAAGACACGTTCGCTCGCTCTCGCAGGCTAGGACGGGCCGCCCGGTGGCGCTACGAACTCGACCGCGGTCGAGTGGGATTGGTTTTCGGCCGCAGGGTTTTGTCGGGCAATTATTTGCGATTATGAAAAGCCGGCCCCACCCTGCTCGAAACTCCCGAATCGATCACGGATTCGCGCTGGAATGGGTGGTGGCCTCCTCCCTTCCATTCTCCCATTTTGTGTCCGGCGGTGGTGGTGGTCGCTCGGTTCGTTTGACCACCGGCGTAGAGTTGGGCCGGCCGCGTACGTGATCGGGAAGCTCTGTTGATCTATTTCATTTCGCGTGGATGGATTTAATCTGTTGTTTACCTTCTTTTTGGGATCTGAAGGTTTGCTGATTTGACTTTAATTTGTTGTTGGTTTACAGTTCAACCGATTGCTTTCAAGCACATGTGTAAACATAGTTTGCTTAATATTTGTTTTAACGTTTTCTTCGTTCATTAGATATTGAATTAATTATTGAATCAGCTAAAACATGAACTTTGCAATTATTACCTTTGGTATTTAAAACAATTTTAAACATATCTTTTTTGCACTAAAAACACAAAAAAACCTTGTTCTTTTGCAAGCATTAAGCAATCAGAACACAAACATTTAAAAAAATAATAACAAAGAAATAAAACGAAATTTAAAAGAGTACAAATTGCTCATAACAAAAAAGGGATAAAATGCTGTATTTCAAAAGTAAATATTCTGCTTGTGATCCGTTTCATGCACCAAAAACACAGTCGTTGTAATTTTTGTTTTGTTTTAAGTCAATTTAATTTTTTACAAAATTTAACCTAATTTCGGGAACAAAACTGTGTATAATAAAATTATTGAAGAATTTGAAACATTACAATTGTTATGCTAATTTTGGAAGTTTTGATGTAGTGAAAAAAGTAGAAGTTGGCATGCATTATTTTCAGGTGTAAACAATGTCTTGAGATTTTATTAAATTTAATAAATGTTTTAACAAAAAATTATGGCTTTCGTAGTGTTTTTGTAATGTTAAATCAAAGTTGTCTTACATCTGCTAAAATTATTTGTAAAATTATCATGAATTCTTCAAAAGTAAAAAAAAATCTTGGCTTACAGACAAAAATAGGTGCGTTAGAGTCAAAAATGTCATAAAATTGAGACCTCAGAGACAAAATATGGCGGCAACGACTGTAAGAGGTAACATATAAATAAAAAAAGAAACATGAAACCGCCGAATATCTTAATTAAAGAGTAATAAAAAGAGAGGCTAATAAAAGAGTTAAAGATAATTTAAAAAAAAAACTTTAAACATAAAAAAATTAAACATTAAATAAAAGAAATTTTTGAAACATGTACATACATAAAAATTCAAAGACATAAAAAGGTCACAAGTGAAAAAAGTGAAAGAAAAATCTCGAATCAAAGAACAATTAAATACAATGTAATGCGTATTTACCAAGCGGACCAAAGAAACCCAAGCAAGATTGTAAGTGACATGAAAGCTAACATGCCCACATAAAGTATCGAATCAAATGGCTATAAAATCTCGAACGGAAAGCAGCTTCGAACATAAGAAATCACAAAAACCGTTTAAACTCTCATCCAAAAAGGGGAACGAAAGCTGTTAATCCCGACCGGATCGCCCCATCCAAAAGCGGAAGTAACATTTCCGGTTACTTTCCATTAAACCCAGCCCAATCTCCCGCCATGTGCCCCATGAGCGGGTTGAAGTGGGATTTTCTTAATCCAATGGGACATAAGCAAGATTAGCATATGGTGTGAGCGATCGCGGACGCGCGCCCGCCTGTGTGTCAACCGCCTTCACGCACTCAGCCCGCGCAACCATTTTCTCCGCTGCGGAAAACGTAACCGGCCGACAGTTGGTACAAATTTATGTCCGCCCGGCCGGCAGAACGGTCGGACAGCCGGCCCAAAAGCGGCCCACAAACGCATGCGAATGGAAGAACACCAACCGGACGAGAGCGCGGGAAACGGTTTGTGTCGCAATCGGGGCACTCGGGGCGCAGTGAAAGAACTGTCCCTTCCCGCCCGCCAATAAAGTGACCAAGCTGTCCACAAAGAAAAGCGGAGCACTCACCCAATCGCCCGTTGTTTTGGGTGGGAGATCAAGAAGCGAGTTTTGGACACAGCAACTCATTCCGACCTCGACTCGTTCGATGGTCGGAAAACGGAAATGTCGAAGTCAAAAGCCTTTTTCTATACACATTTTCTGCTTTGCACTCTTACCGGGGACTTCGCTTCGATCTGTGGACACCCAGAATTCGCTTTAGTTCCGGAAAAGGCACCGAAAAACAAATAGACGACTGCGCAAAAGGGGTATGTGTCTACCAGCCGTGGTCCAAAACATCAGAAGGGCGCATGCATTACAAGCGACGTTCATTAGGCACGAAATGGTGGTGGAAACACGGCAGCAACGCCGTGGAAGTAGGTGGAAAGCAGAAGAAACAAAAAAAAGGAGTCGTGCAGGAATCGAAAGCGCGAGACCACCAACGACGTTCGGATGGGTTTGAAATTGAAATTAAATTTGTCATATTTGAAACGGTTTAGATATTAATATTATTATTCTTGGCGACGGCTGACCTGGCAGTGGAGTGGTGTGTGGTGGGCGTACTGCTACACACACGCACACGAGGCAAAGCAACGAAAAGTGACCAAAGGGTTAAGGGTTCTATTACAGCCCATTTAAAAAAAATACTAAACAATTTTAAAATGCATATTTTTTTAACAAAAATGGTGCAATCCAATATGGCGGAACGTGATTGTCAAATGCATACAACTCGGATGCTGACCATTGTTCCACTGACAGGCTGAAAATGGGGCCCAAGCACCGGAAAGGAAAAACGGGTTGAGAGCCGGCCCAGGGCTTGCGTTCGCTCTTGACGCGCAGGGGGAAAATCTTAAGATAAAAGCAAACGAAACACGCTCGAGAGAATGAACAGTGCGACCTCCGGCGATGAGGAAAAATGATGAATGAATGAAAGTCTCGCGGTACAGCGGGGGCGTATTGGGGGTAGTAGTGGAGAGGAGTTTGAAGGGTTGTAGTGCGCCCGGTTTCGCGCGGTTTCGTTCTGGGCTATGATTATGTGAGTTGAATTGATTATTTTGCCGCTTTTGGAGCGCCTGGTTTGGTTGCGGTCCCACCAACATACTTTGTTTATGTCACACGGACACAATGTTTGCGTAATCATTGCGCAAATGAGTTGCACTATCAAATAGACAGGGTGAAGAAGTACTCATTGGGAGTGTGAACATACAATTTGACGTCGTTTAAATTGCTAGATTAATAATCCCACTTTTGACGTGGTTTTATAACATAAATTAATTGATTTCTAGAATTTGTGTACTTTCTCTATAATATGTGACGTGATGTACGTAATGACCTCTGCGTTTGCGATTACTTTGGATCATAGGAGCTCGAACAAGTATACTAACGACCTCAGATACACGGATTCGCTTACCAAAAAAAAAATCAAAAATATCCTCTATCCGGATTACACTGACAAGGGGCCATCCATGAATCACGTAACACGCGTAGGAATAGGAACGATACCTTTCAATTAGTGATGTGCGTTGCGTTCATCCAATTTCAAAATGAACATGTTTCTGTCAGCGATCTTTCCGATACGGTCTGCAACGCTCGATGATCTGCTCTCTTTCATGTCCTCTTATTCCTCACCAACTAACCTCAAAACACTCAGTATCACCATTGATTATCACAATTGAGTACGTGGCGCTGACATGGAATTTGTTGCAGTCAGATTTTTTATGACATTTACAGTGACATTTTGCAGCCCGGATTATTACTATTAAAAAAGGGAAAAAATTATCGATATTAGTTAAAAACAAAAACAACAGAATGATTTGACCAATATGGAAGTGTTTACGAAGAGCAAAGGTTAAAATCAATTTTCATTATAAAATATTATCAAAGTAAAAAGAATGTGGAGGGGCAGGGTGTTTACGATACTAGCAAGCCTTTTTTTACGGATTTTAAAAGTTGGCGGCTAAAATCATTCAATCAATTAATATAAAACCTCATGCAAAACAAAATTATTATTATTTCAGTCTGAAAAAGACTGACGCATACATATTCTGTAGTGAAAGGTTATAAACTTTCATAACATTTACATTTTAAAATTTCATATATCTATTAAAGCCCATTAAAAAAAAATACTAAACAATTTTAAAATGCATATTTAAAAAAAAATGGTGCAATCCAATATGGCGGAACGTAATTGTTAAATGCATACAACTCGGATGCTGACCATTGTACCACTGACAGGCTCAAAAAGTGAGCCTGTTGGCAGAACAGAAAACGCCCGATTTTTTGCGTGTCGTAGTTTGTGGATGACCCTAAGCTTACTATTTAATATTTTAAAAGCTCATTTCAATGCCAATACATTTTAATACCATATTAATACTGCATATTAATACTGCTGCTGCTACTACTATGATACAAGAAAATTAAACATCATACAAATTTATTACAGATTGTCTCAATATCAACAATAATGTATCAACTTAATAAAAATTGCAAAAGAGTAGTATTCATTCAATCGAAATGCAAAAGTATGATATTCAAAACTGTTTTTTATTCAAAAAAGTCTTGTCAAACATGTCATAAATTTTTTATCTCTTTCGTAGCTGCAAAATGACAGCTTTTGACAGGAAATTTTTATAATGCATTATGTAGTAAACGTATTCACCCATTTTAATTACCTCCACTACCACATTCTTTACAATCTCATCCGAACACAAAACCTTCCACCAAGATGTTAGAAAAATGACATCTCATTTTAATTTTAACATTTCATTCCTGGTGGTATAAACCATCGAACCGTGTAGCTACTGCAATACGCAATGACTAACGCTACGCAACGGATCTCTCCCACTGTAGGCGTAGGATTATCTAATACCCAATTCAAAGAATGCTACCCCGGGCACAGAACAAAAACGATTTAAAATACAATTAAATTAAACCACACAATTCGAACCACGGGTTTCCCATCCTCGCCGGCCGGTTCGTGTCTAGCCACCCACACAGAACACCAAACTAGGAGTCCACCCTCCGCAAACAGATTAATGTCTTAAACGAAACCACCAAAATCCCCTCTTTCGATATGATCGCACAAAAAGCCTCCCGGGCTGGGTTCGCTGCTAGGGTTTAGCGGCTTGTCCTTCCCCGGTCCGATCACCGGTTGAACTGTCTCGCTCGTGCCCGCGTCAACCCGAAATGGGGTTGCCGAAAATTATTGGACCACACACGCTGCCAGAGCAGCGCAGCGGACAGGCCGCACAGGAAGACCGGCCGCACACAACGGGCCGCAGCTAATCATACGGTAGCGCGTGTTCGTGTGCGGTGTGGCCTTAATAAAGTAAAGGGGGAATGGTACAACAGAAACAGAAGAAAAAAAATGCAGCCCCTTCTACGATTCGCTGCTGCTCCGGTACTAGTAGCTAGATCAAAATGTGTGTCTCAAGCGAAGAGGACAAGAGCAGCAAGAGACAGGAGTACAAAAACCAAAAAAACACACACACACACACACACACATGGGAAAAGGGAAAGATAGCAACGACCGCAACAAAAACAACAGCAACAAAAAATGTAGGCGTACGGGGGCCACAGCGCGGCTGATGAAAAGGGCAAGGCAATGGGGGTATTAGAAATTTGAAGAATAAGATGCAATGCTTTGCAGTCCCGTGTCCTGCTGCTGTTTTGCTGCTACTGCTGCTTCGGTGGGCTCTAATGAAGTGGTTGATAAATTGACCCGATAGTGCCCGCGGTGCGGCTAGCAATGGGTACGGAATGTCGCGAGGTAACACGGAAGCCACAGGACTACCTATTAATGTGGACGTCTTTTTTGTTTGTTTCTCTTGATTTTTTAAATCTTTTTTCATTCAATCGGATTATCTATGGAAGAGAATTGGATGGATTCTAGGCTATTTTATCTTTGGGTAGATAAAATAAAGCATTTTTTAAATCTTACAATCCTAACCATTGACAAGAAGTCACTATAAATTATGAATTTTATTACTCAATTTTCAGTTTATTGACTTGTTTTTGTGATCAAAATCCTGAAATTTGTTATTTTTGGCAAGTAACAAAGGTTCAAAATAGTGTCCATTGAATTTATTGTATTTAATTTTATTACCTTTTTTTGTCATCTATTTTGGGCATCATTTATTTTTTTACTTATTTTTCAAATGTTACTACTTTCTACCAAAGAAGTTAGTTCTTTTCTTTGGTGGTTTGCAATCTTATTAGTTTTTCCTTAATTTTAATTTCCTTGCTATGAAACACAAAACGCTTATTCCTTTTCTTCCAAGATTTAATGCTAAGCCTTTGAATGTTTAACCAGCTTTAATCCCCTCAGTAGCTCCATTTTTCTCCTTATTATCTTTTCAAATATTTGGTTTTGACTAAATTATTGTATTCGTATTTCTCGCATTCGTATCGTAATACACAAGAAATATATGTTTCAATTGATTATCAATATTTGTTGTTTTGTTTCTCATATTTCTTCTTTAACACTTCTTCTTCTTCTTATTTGGCACAACAACCGCTGTCGGTCAAGGCTTGCCTATACCCACTAGTGAAGTGAGCATGGCTTTCAGTGACTTATGGTTACCATAGCAGGATAGTCAGTCCTACGTCCTTTTTTAACACTATCTACTATGATTTTGTTCATTAGCTTGAAATGTCAAGTCCAACATTTATGATTATATTTACTTCTTTCACTAAAATTCACAGTAGATTTAAATATTAAATTATATTACTATAAAATAATAAAAACATCCTAAATGTTTTTAAAACTTTTCATTCCATTTCAATATTTGTCGACTTCAAAAGCTAATTCATCGAAAAAATTGAATTTTATTTACATTCTAAATTATTTGCCATGATATTTTGTTGCACTGTTTAAGTGCAGAACAGGAAAATGTTGACCTCTTTTTCTCTATTTTGTCAATATAAAATCCATTTTATCTATTCTCCTTCAAGAAGCAGCAACTTTCCAGCAATACGCACACAACAGTACGCAAGTCATAAACTAACCAAACAAATGGCGTTCATTATTTCCAAGAAATAAATAAATGTAATAGCATTTCTTTAAAAAAAAACGACAACAACAAACGCACCATTACCCCGATCGTTTGCCATTTCCATTACCGAAGCGGGCGGGCGTGCGCGCGCGCGAGCATTACCACGCGCGCAATGCGATAATTTTCAATAAACCATCTCCAGAGACGTCTAATTAGCTGATTTGTGCCTTGCAGCGGGAATAGATGCAACCGGTTTGCCGGTTTGCCCAGACCCCGGTACGGTACGGGTCCCTAGCTAGGTGCTCTTTGCCGTCGTCGTC
The DNA here is from genome assembly GCF_017562075.2 of Anopheles merus. Taxonomy (NCBI): domain Eukaryota; kingdom Metazoa; phylum Arthropoda; class Insecta; order Diptera; family Culicidae; genus Anopheles; species Anopheles merus. Next base: position 17,548 of record NW_024428161.1, on the reverse strand, counting down.
GTCGTTGTCGACGTCTTCAGTCAACAGGTTTCTCAGACGCTTCTTCAGACGCCACGCCAAACCACCTGTCGTCGCACTGCAAAACGTGGCTGTTTGTCGGGCGTTTGCAGGGGAGCAGGGAGAACAGTTTGGAGTTTGATGTCCTTCGATCGGCGATAACGATCCACGGTCATGATTATACCGATGTGTGGTGTGTGTGTGTGTGTGTGTGGCTAATCTTATAATTATCAACCATCAACAGGATCGTAACCAGTGTCGTAGCTTTTACACATTAGCGTTGAAAACGATTCGAGCTCGAGGTTAGGTGCTCGCCAATACAACTGTGCAAGATCATGTGTGGTCAGCCGTGGAGATTATGTTTTGTTGGAGTTGATTTTATAGACTCGAAAAACGTATACCCCGTATACGCAACAGTGTAGAGAGTAGATTTCCCAGGTGAACATACTTCAGACTATTAATTAAATGCTTGTGCAGAGAGTTATAGCTAAATGTGCAGAGAGTTATAGCTAAAACCTCGTTTGTCGCATACCTCACGTAACGCCACGCTTTTGCAATAGAGCAACGAATGTCAACGAACCTAAACCCGGGCCCCGTACCTAAACCATCAAAATAGACCTCAGTACCAGTTCCTTCGTTTGGGCTAATACGTTCTTGCGTCCTGCACAAAACAGCTGAAGCTGACTTGCCGAAAACGTACGATGGCATTGGAATATCTTCATTTTCCGCCCGTGTCCTAGGTCGTCCCTTGATGCCCATGCTCTCACCATCCCCTCACCCGAATAGACGAAAAAAATCCCAATTCCCGTAAAAAGAGAGCAATCGTTGGTAGTCGTCCAACGTAGAGTGCGAGGAGCAAAGGAGAGCCGCGAGCCCTCGGAATCAGCAGGGCATCACCGAAAGGAAACGGAGAATAACTGAGAGAGTAAGAGATAGAGACAGAGAGAAAAAGAGCAAAAAAAAAGGACCACACACAATGCACACCACTGACAGCGTGCCGGAGCAGCCGAAGCAGCAGTGTGGCCGCCGGGGCCTGGAGAGAAGAGACCGAACAACGGCCCAAGCAGAAACAGCCAAGCCGAACCGATCCGCTTCGTCGGACCACCCAGCGCGGTCGCTCCGGGGACCACACAAGACGAAAAACGCACATTTTGATCGCAACACTTACCCGGCGATGCTTCCCGGGGGCCCTTCCCGTCAGGGCCTTTCCACACCCCGATCATCCACCTTCTGCTGCCATCGTGTCGTGTCATCATCGGCGAGATGAGGCGCGTTCGCGCAACCGAAGACGACGACGACGACGATGGTTCCGCCTGGCACGACGGGTGAACGATGGATGGATGGACAGCTTCGGCACAATCAGAAAACTGATCTACTGAACCCAACCCTCTTCTTTGCTTCTAGCTGCCAGGACAGGCACCCCCCAATCCTTCCCCCAGACAAGGGAGTACGGTGTGTATGTGTGTTTAACTTTTTGGGTTTTGGCATCGATGCGTGAAGTGCAACTCACTGTTGCAAATTTCCACTCAACTCTACCGTGCCAGCGCAGGCGTGGATGGGTAAGGGTTGATTTTGCAGTTGGTCTTGGCGGCGAACGGTGCATGGCGGCGACTAATGTCACCTGTGCGTACGGTAAGCACGGTAAGGTTTTAGGGAACTGGATGCTTCCACCGAGGGATTTTAAGTGGTGGTGGTGGTTTTGTGCTTGCAGACAAATGAAGCATCACCGGGGATCGAGCGGGGAAGCACTGTCACGCGCCTAGCACGGAAGGGTGCAATCTACTCTAAAAATCTTAAGCTTCAATTTTTTTAATTTTTTTAAGGATTCTATCTGCCTGCAATAAATTATCAAATTTCATAAGAGATACTGACATTTTTTAAGAGTTTTAAGAATGTAAAGTCTTTTCCCGAGTTACGCGACACTTAAGTTACGCGAAATTTCATTTTTGACAGTTTATATGTCAAATCAGTACTATTATCTCCATCAGTTGCCAAATGAAAAATAATTGGATTTTTTTTTCCAAAAGCTTTATATCCCTAAACAAACAGAAAGAACCTAATTTTCTACACGAATCCTGCATTAAGTAAGTAATAAACTACATAAATAAACTAAATTTAATAAAAACTCATTATTGTTTAAGTATATTTTGGCTGTAAAACGTGATATTCGACTTACGCGAATGTCTCCGGAACTCGGGGAAAGACTTATACAGCGCGTTATACCCATCCATAAATTACGTTACACTTCTGCAGAGAATGACATTAAAAGAAGACACACATTTTTGCTACGTTATATATGGAAAGCCCCTTTGGAAAAGGAGCGCACTTGCGATTAAGCGATCTTTTTTTGTTTTCTTGACAGGGAGTTTGACTACCTTATTTCGACCTGATCCTGATGTGATGAGTTCTGAAACATTTGATAACATTCACCTTCATGAAAATGATTAATAAGTAGTACAGTTGTTAACAACTTGATAAACTTTATCTTGAAACGTTCGTCTCAGAGCTGTTGTAGGAGAATAAAAGGTTGTTCAATGAGGAGTAAGCTCCATACTGCAATAGAACCCAAAACGGTCATTTCATTGGTTAAGTATTGCGAGTTGATAACTGCACTACTGGGTTCGATATTCAATGCGTGGCTCAAAATTTAATTCAAAACACGCATGGAGAAATTGAAACAAAAGATTTAAAAAAAATTATAAACTCGAATCGAAGTTTAACTAGCTACCTGAAACTGTGATCTGATTTTCCATGATGATCTTAAAACATGGGAATATAGAAGATTGTAAAGAGTCTAATAAGGTATGATTCAATATGGTATATCAAGGTATTTTTAATAATGTCCTAAACAAAACACAAAATGATAGTAGAACACTCCCTAGCACATGGATCGTTAGCGTTACAGAGCCATATATTTCACCCTTTGGCTCTGATTTGCGACATTCGTCGGTTCAACAGTGCCGACGAGCGGAGGGGCAAAGATCGCACAAGAATCCTAATTACCGCATGTCTGCACCAGAACACCCCAGAACGCCAGAAATTCCCCAACCAGCCGATCTAGGAAATTACCCGGCGCGTACGGCGATAGATGCAATAGATGAAATGAGGTCCAAAGGCCGAGTGTCATAAAACGTTAGTGTTTGAATACCGTGCCGTCACACGGGCCCCCGCGACCCTTCTCCGCGTATCTGACGGTCCCTGCTACCCACTGACATCTTCTTCATGCACTCTAGCGGCGGGTGGTGTTAGCACAAGAGGTAGAAACCCTTAACACCACCCTCCTCTTATCGTCCGCCTGGTCACAATCCTTCCCTTACGACTGTCTCTTGATTCCTCTCCCTTTCATCTTGCGTTCGCTGCCATCCGCGACCCTCACATCCATGCGCCATCGGTCTAATTCTCCTGCAACGTGCCATGGTACCGGGATATCGGACGCGACGATCGTCCCAGCGAGCTGGGGAGGTCCGCGGTGAAACGGGATAGTAGTGCAAGATTTATGGCCGTGCTTAGAGGGTGGTCTCGTTGTAAAGACGATTACGAATCCCGATAGGGGCACGCAAGATCCGGGCGGGTGAAGATTAATTGTTACCGTCCGCCCCACACGCCCCACTGATCGCGCACGGCGGAGAGAACAACCCGTCGCTTGCCGATGTCAATCATAAACTGTCAACGGGAAGCTAATGAAATTGTTGTCCCTTGGGTGGCTTTCCGAGGTTCCTCTAACCTAGGCCCGTGGGTATGACACGCTGTCTGCAGCCGGGATAAAGTTTCCAGAGCATCTGTTACATGCACGGTGAGACGCGGGTGAAAAGCAATACAATTTTGTTACAAAGATACTATTATTTTGCCCTTTTCTCGGAAATACAGCGGATACAGCGACTAATCAAGTGATCATTAAGGGTCTGACAAATCCCAGATGTATTACGCCGCAGGTTGTGAGATTGATCGTCACCTAGAACATGCCGAGAATAGGAGCGATCATACGATGCGTATAAAATTTGAACATTGCGTAAATATACGATGCGTACGAAAACTGAACATGTCTATAAGCTTCTTCTTCTTCTTCTTCTCCTTTTTGGCTTAACGACCTACACGAGGTCATGACAAACTATACAAACTTTCGAGTGATATTCAGCGTCAGAGTTCAGAGTGGATAGTCAGTCCCTTGTTAGTGGAGACGATCCGTACGAGGCTTGAATCCACGACGGACACGTTGTTAAGCCGTGCGAGTTGACGACTAAGTCAATAACCCAATACTAGTGAGATTCATTCGTATGAATTTTCAGCGATTAGTGATTCGATTCTCGAATCAAATGTCCAAAGACTCATTAATCTCGAAAGATTCATGAATCCATAAAGTGTCATAAATCTTCAGAGAGTGATGAATCAATGGACACGTATCATTTCCAAGATAGTCTTATCAACATGCCCGTCGTGGGTTCAAGCATCGCATGGACCGTCTCTCCAAAGCAAGGGCATACAATATCCGGTTGTGTGACAAGACAGTTAGGTTCTTACGTCAAAAAGAAGAATAATAAGAAGCTCAAGCTCTATGAATCTTTGGAAATTTTTTAGACCTTGAACTTCACAAATCCCTAAAGATTCGTTAATGTTTCGAGATATAAGAATCTTTTGAAGTAAGTAAATCTTATGAGAAACGAGTCATTTCAAAACTCATTAATATTTGAGATTCGTGAATCTGCTGCCCAATGGAGATTAGGATTCATTTCAAAGATTCATTCAGATTATTAGTGCTATGCTATGGTAATCAATAAGTCACTGAAAGCCGAGCCCACTAGTGGTACAGGCAGGCCTTGACCGACAACGGTTGTTACCATAGAAGAAGAAAAAGAAGAAATCATAATACATATTTTTCTTATGTCCTTGCTGTTTAGCGTTGTTACAACATTCCAAGTTTTTTTTTAGTAGCGATGTGTTTCTTGCCTGTGTATTAATGCTTAACTAAAAGGTGTTAATTTTGCCCCGCATGCCCATTTTTTCCCTTTTCCTATAAGAAAACGAAAGTCTCTTCTTCAAAGTAAGGTTTGATTTGTAAGCTTTACTGCAACTCAAGGTGGAATATAGAGGAGGTGTCTTCTTAGCGTTTGGCATGTTGCTATTTTGAGATTCAGTTCGACAACAGCCGTCGATATTTGTTTACAGGCAGCAGCTACATTATAACGTGTAAAATGTCGATTTATGGAGTGTGGATGCAAAATACGAATTTTTAATGCTAAAAAAATGTGTATTAAACGAAAACAATTCATATATCATATCTAAATACCAGCAACATTCGTCGCATTTGACAACTGCCGTCGATCCTGGTTTTGTGCTTTTTTCTAAAGCCTCGATGCCCTATTGTTCTACATGACGACACCTCCTTTCTACCCACTTTGCTGCAACTATTGTCAACTAAACATTCCCATGCTTCGAAAAAAAAAATCTTTTTCCCTTTTAAATTGAAAATATTTGGAATAAAGCTTTGAACTAAAATTTAAAATCAATTAACGAAAACGTGGATAAAATACAAACCAAACCCTGTTTTCCCGCCACACGCACAACTGTCCATGTAACGCTTCGTAACGCTTCGATGTAACAGAACAGTGGGCGAGCTAGTGCCATTATTTTTTCCATCCGAATTTCGTGTAAACTGTTTAAAAACATTATAATAATGCAGATAATTCAAATAAAAATAAGTTAATATCACATATCCCATAACCAATCATGTAACGTGCGAAATAATTATTTTTCTGTCCTATTTTATCCCAACCCTGTTCTTTCAAAAACTGTCAAGCTGCTTTACCGTCCACGAACCATAGTCTTTTGTTTACTGTGTATGTTGTTTTGGTTAGCATTGAACCGGCAGAAGCAATAGCGTCGAACACAATCTCACAAAATGGAACAAAATACAGCTGATTGTAGTGAACCATCAAGCAAAAAGCGTAGAAAAGATGATTCGGATACGCTCAACCAGACAGAGTGCGAAATCGATCACATAAACCGTTTGCCATACGAGGTAAACAAAGGCATGGTGCAAAAGGTGCCTCTAGTCGCCGACCGGTTAATATTTTCCGCCCATTTTAGATACTTTGTAAAATCTTTCAACACCTCTACCTGGAAGACCAGCTCCCGTGTGCGCTGGTCTGCAAACGCTGGTATGCGATTTTGCGCTCCGAACCGTTCCAGGAGCGCATGAGCTTCAACTATAGCCACTGCTTCGGGCTGCCGATCGCGAGCCATCACCTACAGTACATGGCCAGTGCGTTCCACTGCGTGTTCGACGACTGTGGCTCCGACCCGGTCCCTGCCAATCAGGCAAAGGTGCTCGAAATGGTACGGAAGGCAACCGCTGCCAACGATGAGCCGGGCCCATCGTCCAGACCGACGCCGGCGAGCGCTGCCGGTTTACTCACACCCGAGCAGCTACTGTTCTCCGGCGAGCTGCCACTGAAGAGCCTCCACATCAAAGCATCGTTCGATCGGATGCGCCGCTTTCTAGCCGATCGGTTAAAGAACATGCAAAACCTGCAGCACCTCACGCTTACCGTCTTGGCCGAGGTGGCGGGAGACGAGCTGCCGGAAAAGGCACCGCGCTGGGTAATCGAGCACGGTACGCTCCCGAGCCTCACCTGGCAGCTGTTCGCCAACACGAACGGGTACGAGCTAAAGCTGCCGGCGCTCGAGCGCTACACGGTGGACGTTGCGAACGATTTCGACCTGCACTATCTGATGGAGTACAGCGAGCAGCTGGTCGAGCTGACCGTGTGGTTTTACTTCGAGCGCGCGATGGAGCAAACACTTACCCGGCCGTTCCCGCGCCTAAGGAAGCTGCTGATGAAGCGGTTCGACAAGGGTCCCCTCTCGCCCGAACCAAACACGCGCGGGGACGATCTGGCCGCGGACCGGTTCGCGCAAAGTGCACCGCTGCTCGAGGACCTTACCATCGATTCGTGCACGGTTGCGTACCGGATCTTTCGTGCGGTGTGTCTCCACAATGCCGGCACGCTAACACGGCTCAAGCTAAGCGATGTCATCTTTCCGCGCGCCCTGTTTGTGCTCATCCTCGAGCTGAAGAATCTGGAGGTGAGTGTTTTCGTTGAAGAAAAGGAATTTAATTGTATAAATAATGATTTACCTTTTTTGCGCCCACAGTTCCTGCGCCTCGAAGAGTGCATCCTTGAGGAAGGAAGTCGGCTACGGCACGTCGACCTGCCGAAGCTCCAGCAGCTCGAGCTCATCAACAGCGGCACCTGCTTCCGGCTCGATGCTGGCTTTGCGCACGTGCGCCGGCTACAGTACAGCATGGATTCGCAGCTGTCGCGGCTCTGCCGCCACCTGACCATGCTGGAGGAGTTGGAGATAGTGCTGCGCACCAGGGCGCCCGTTGCGGAAGCGATACGCGAACACTTCCGTTCCCTCGCCCTGCTGCCGTGTCTGCGCACGTTCACGATCAACGGGATGAAAACGAACACCCGCCCCTGGGACCACTGCCAACCGATGCCAAACGTGGAGCAGCTAATACTGCGCCGGTGCTATCTGTTGCGCGGTAACTTTGCCCTGCTGCCGAAACTGTTCCCCGGGCTGAAAGTGCTCACGCTGGAAGGCACGATGATTGCGTACCGGCGGCTGCCGGACGGTGTGCAGCCGGTCGCTTTCTTGCAGCGCCGATTAAAAGGCTACCTGCCGCGCTGCTCCGTGACGTTGCGTCACTGTGACGCCGAACCGGTCAGCACGGTGCTCAAGATGGAGGACGAGGTACGGTGGCCGACGCAGCTGTTCGAGCAGGGCCACATGAAGCAAATACCCTACGGGCAGACGGAGGGGAAGAAAGAAAAGAAACGGCGTAAGAAGATCTGGAATGAATCGATGTGTGATTGAACGGACCTTACCGGAGCTTTGTTACCTTTGTTATCACGATCCTATCAGGTCCCTCGGATGTTTAATAATTGAGAATGAATTATTTTTAAATAAGCTTTCTGCAGCTGCCAATTTTCAGTGATATATCACGATCCGGAACATGACGAAAAAGCGCCCAGTAGGAACGTGGAGAGCTTCTGTTACAGATACATATATATATTGCATCAAACCCTTTTCGCCCTACCAAGAGCACGTCACGAAGGGGGCGGTTTTGGCTTATAAAGATTTCAGTATAAAATAATAGTAATAATAATAATAATAATAATAATTTTCCCGAACGCTTCTATCCGTTCCGGTCAACTGTGTTGGGTGTTAAAATATCTCTTTCATTCTCCCCACACGCTCTCTCCCTGGTATGCTTGGCCTCGTCCAGCTTTGCTGTACTAGTTACGTTCAATAAAAACACCCTTCATCGTTTCTCACAGGCTGACGATGGTCCGCTCGGCCTGCTTGGAATGTAGCATCGTTTCAACTGCCCGCTCCACCACTCGGTCCGGCACGTTCGGTATCGTTCTTCTGCTTCTCCTGCTGCTCTTCGGCGGGCGTACTACCGCCCGGTTCGAGCAGGCTGTGCAGCTTGCGGTGCGATTTCTGGGCCGATATGCGCAGCGCAGATAGCACCAGCGCCATATCGTACTCCGTCTGGTTGCCCTTCTCATTGTCCAGATAGATCTCCTGCAACCGTTCGCCGAATCGCGAAAGCACCCGGGCACGGTAGTCTAAAAGTGGTGAAGGTAACGGTCATTAGCGTTTGAAAATGAAAGAAGCAACATGTGCTGCAGTGGTGCAAAATGTCATGAGCATCACGAGATGTTGACCAACGAAAACAATGAGCATATTTGTGGTAGGTTGATGCTCATTGCTGATAATCAATGAAAGTGCGAACGCGATATGCGAGTGATTGAGTCAAATGCGAAACTCTAACTGACAAGCTGAGCTTAATGTCGGCCCAAGCATAATAATGTTTTTTTTTTCTGACTGTGAACAGTGCTGCCAAATGCCCATGTTTCAATCACCAATACTCATGACTGAAACAAAGCTCAAATCAGCTCAAATACACAACTAAGATGATCAGGGGTAAGCCTCAAACAGTGGGTGGACCAATCACATACTTGGTGACATTTTGTTTAGCACCCAACACTTAGTCACTCTCTTGGTCATGACAATTTCTGTTGGTGATAATCACGTCATTCTTGGAATATACTTGACATGTGGACTTTCTTTCTCGAAGGTACGCATCGCATGACTATCGTGATGATCACCGACACAAAATGTCTTGACCAAGTGACTGACCCAGGCACACAATGTTACCTAGTATGTGATGGTTGCACCAAATGTTTGAGTCTCATCTCTGATCATCACAGTACTGCTCTTGACGCTGACATGGATTTTGTTTCGGCTGGAATTTATCATGACCATGCCAGTGACATTTTGCAGAACTAATCACAGTAAAAAAGTCATGACATAGTGTCTCATGACCAAGCTTTGGTCGCAAAAATGTCACGAAACATTCATTAGTCATACCAATCGTTTTGAGTATCACCTCTGATCATCAATATGGCGTCATCCATGAATAAAGTAATGTTGATAGGGGGAGGGGTCGGAGGTGTCGTCAAACGTAACGATTTGTTTGATAGGAGAGAGGCGGAGTTTATCTTTTGTTACGTAACGCAAAATAAAATATAATAAAATATACCAGAGTAAAGTAACTCACCAAAAATTTGATTTTGTTCAATAAATTAAGCTATTTGAGGAGGGTGGGGTCTATCTGTTACGTCATTTGAGGGAGGGAGGGTTTTTTCCATCGTAACAGTTTGTTACACTACGGGAGGAGGGGGTCGAAAATTTGCAATTTTTGCTTTACGTTTTTGATGGATGACGCCTATTGAGTACGTGACACTGACATTATTGTTTCAAGTCAGATTTTTTCAGAAGATTTCAGTCCGATTTGCAGTGACATTTTGCAGCACTGCATACCGACCACAACTTACCGACACCACCGGCGACCGGATTCCCCATGAGGCGCAGATTCTCCAGCAGCGGTAAATTACCGATGTAATCAATTTCATTAATATCGTCAATTAAATTGCAGCTCAAATCCAAGTTCACCAGCGAGTACAGCTTGCCCAGCCCTTCGAGCAGGCGTATCCGGTTCTGGGACAGGTTCAGCGTGACCAGATTGCCGAGCTGGACGTGCCAGTTCGCGCACTGCGCTATCCGGTTGCAGCGCAGGCTGAGTATCTGCAGGTTGTTCAGGTGGCTAAGATGGGCGATGCTTTCCAGCTTGTTCTTGTCCAGCACCAGATCCTTGACGGTGGGAAACAGCCGGATCGTTCGATCGATCACCGTCAGCTGGTTTTCCTTAAACACCGCGTGGCGAAGGTTTTTCCACTGCTGCAAAGAAGGGAAAAGTGAGGTAAATTAATTAAAATTAAAATTTTAAAAATGCCTTTTTCTTTTTTTTTCACTTCAACTTACCTTCGACTTGTCCAGCTCGTCTTCGGCCGCATCCTTGTGGACATTATCACACAGCGCAATTTGGCAGATTTGCTTCGTTTCGCTCTTGTACACCTCTATCCTTGAGAGCGTTTCACGCAAGGCACCTAAAAACACGTGGCACCGAAACAAGTGAAGCAAGGGTAAGTACAATCTCCACCACCACCACCACCACCCATCATACAAAACATTGCTCCATTCCAAACCCCCTCCCCTCTCCTATCAGCGCGAAAACGGTACTGACCTACATTTTGAATGTTTTCCGTCGGCACGCCGTAAATGATGAGATTACGCAACACCTTGAACACGCTCAGCTCGTACCGCAGCTGCACCGGGATGAGATTGCTACTACCGATCGGTTTGTGGAGCGCGTGCGGGATGTACTTATCCGTATCGTCGTCGTACAGGATCGTGGGCAGACTGTTCTTGGTCGGCAGCACGATGATCGTCTCGAGCTGGGCGCAAAAGTCCAGTATGTGGGAGAAGTTGTAGTTGCTGCAGGCCGCCTCGGTCGGCGGGCAAGGGATCTGCATTCGCTCGCTGATCGCGTGCAGCTCCAGCACCGAGAAGCCGTACTTTTTCGACTTGGCCAGAAACGCGTCCCCGCGCAGAAAGAGCGAGCTGGCCAGGTGCTGCACCAGAAAGATGATATCGTACCGGTGGAAGTCGAGAAACTCGACAAACTCTCGCGGCATCGTTACCTTCAGAAAGATCAGCATCTCCCTCAGGTACTGCTCGAGCGCTTCCTGGCGTTTCTTCAGGAAGGTGGGGCTCTTGTTGCCGAGCACCTTCTTCGGCGGCAGCTTGTCCTTCGAGACGCCCCGTTCCGACACGAGCTGGTCGTGCAGCTCGGCAAAGTCGCGATACCGATGGTTGACCGTCCACATGACCTGGCCACATTTCACCAGTATCTCGTAGTAGTTCACACTGTCCACCGTGATGATGCGCGGGATCGAGATGGTCGTTTCGTTGGCGTGCAGCTGATAGTTGGACATGGTGCCTAGTCGTTTCTGTCGCTCTAGCTCCCCGGATTAGTTCACCATCGGTGGTTGCAGGCAGCGTATCAACGCTCTTATCAACGGGTGGCCCACACCCCTCGGACTGCGGACTGCGATGCACCAGCACGTGTTAGGCGCACTCTGGGCGAGGCGTTTCTTGGGCGGGAGTACGGTCACGTTTTCATCGCCGTACCTGCGCGACTCATTTATCAATTGAAGCGAATAAAAGCCACTTTATCATCGAACAAACAGGGGAAAGAACATACAGCGCGCGGTGCACAAACAAAATAAAAACATTTATTACTCATTCGGGAGAAATTTTCTGCCCTCAGTGACAGCTCCGGCCCAGTGCCCAAGTAACAAATGCAAAAGGCCTTTTCAGGGGCGGTGCTATCATGGCTGCTACAGTGCTTGCTGGATGTGTAAGTGAGTAAGGTTTGTTGGATTTTTCTCAATTAAAAAATTTTTTTTTTCATTTTTTAACAAATAACACTGAATTCGACTTCTAATTCATATGAAATTCGTGGGAATCTTTTATACCCGAAATATGTTATTTGTCGGTTTATGCAGTTTGATAAATATCAATGTTTATGTTTAATTGGTACTACCCAAGCGCCACAGATTAAGCATAAACGACTGGAAAATTGAATATATATAGAAAAAAACGAAAGCTCCATAGCTCCACTGGTTTGCTGAATAGATGGTGTATTATAACTCATTACTATATAGCTGTCCTTTTCTCGCCATGTGTTTCGTCAAACTTCATTTAATCATGGTTTTTATGCCCTTAAAACATTTCGAGCAAAAATCTATTAAAATGGTCGAGTGGTCATATACGTGTTTATCCACCATCAACATCATCGACCATTATTCAAATCTCACTTCATTCAGTTCTGATAGATCAAATTAGAGTTTAATATTTAAGCAATCGTATCACCGTTCTAGTTCTAGAAATGCATAACTTTAATGCAAAACCATACAACACTATAGACGAAAACATGTTGCGGAAATATTTGTGGTCAAATCGCATGGTCGTACTGTCATAATCATGTTGCGGGAACATTTTTGTTGTAAGATAAACAAATCGATTTGTTTCACGTTTATTTGTTGCAGAAACAGTTTTCAACCATAGCAAAACGGAAACAAATAATTTTAACTTAGTTTTCATTTTTGCGAGAAAATTGGTGTACAATGTTTGGAATAAATTGAAAAATCCATAAATATTTTCATTAAACCAATTTTTCCGCAACATGTCCAGAGACCTAAATCTTACAAAATTTTAAACTGCACCCAAGCGCCACAGATTAAGCTTAAACGACTGGAAAATTGAATATCCATATAAAAAAATGAAAGCTCCACAGCTTCATTGGTTTGATCAATAGATGGCGTATTACAACTCATCATTATATTGCTATCCTGTTCTTGCAATGTGTTTCGACAAGTTTCATCTTATCATGACCTGTATAGCCTTCTAACTTTCTGAGCAAAAATCTATGTGAATGGTCGTGTGGTCAGATACGTGGGTATCAACACCAACGACCATAACTCAATTCTCACTTGCTTCAGTACTGGTGGTTTCCGTTGGAGTTTAGTAATTAAACAATTGTATCGCCGTTCTAGTTCTAGCGATGCATAACTTCAATGCGAAACCATACAACAGTACAGAGGAAATGAGAAAGCTCTCCTCCAAGCGATGAAGCTCAACTGGTTGGGGTATCCCACCAACAGAGAGCGCCACCAGCTTTTTTGCTATTTTAGAATGAATGAGTCGTTTGGCGTCTGCTAAACGAAGTCTTTCTATATTCCGTTTAGGTAGAGAACTTGAGTCGTTTAGAAGCCGTTTAGTGGTCGTTTAGTGGATTTGTGGCACTTGGGCAATGAATGTAAACGCCATTTCAAATTTGGATAACAGCGGTGGTTGCAATCGTAATCCACAGTTTTTTGGTCATTTTAATCATTTTGTTTTTTTTTTTGAGTTGCCAGCATCCCTTGTGACTTTTCATACAAATTGGCTTTTGAAATGAAACAAACGAAATAACGGTCACATTTGAATTTCCGCATGCTTTTCAAACTGCTACTTGGGAACGGTCCCGCACACGATGACACTTTCACCATTTGTTTACAAAATCACCAAACACCGCCCCAAAGCCGGACGGCAACTGCGTGCGTGCGAGAAAAGAGAAACAGCAAAACTCACAATGATCAGCGTACGAGTGAACAATTTCAACGAAAACTTCCTCAACGAAACCGATGGCGACTCGAACTCGGTCCTCATCGAGCTGGACAAGGGCCTGCGGTCGAGCAAGATCGGCGACCAGTGCGAGGCAATCATCCGCTTCCCCAAGCTGTTCGAACGCTATCCCTTCCCCATCCTGATCAACTCGTCCTTCCTGAAGCTGGCCGAGTTCTTTCGCATCGGCTCGAACCTGTCCCGGCTGTGGATACTGCGCGTTTGCCAGCAGAGCGAAAAGCACCTGGAAAAGATCATCAACATCGACGAGTTTCTGAAGCGCATCTTTATGGTGATCCACTCGAACGATCCGGTGGCGCGGGCCCTCACGCTCCGCACGCTCGGCGCAGTGGCGTTCGTCATTCCGGAGAAGCAGCACGTCCACCATGCGATTCGCATGGCGCTGGACAGTCACGATACGGTCGAGGTGGAGGCGGCCATCTTCGCCAGCGTACAGTTCGCGGCCCAGTCGAAAACGTTCGCCGTCGGCATGTGCTCGAAGGTGGCGTCGATGATCGAGAGCCTGCAGACGCCGGTCAACATGAAGCTGCACCTGATACCGGTGCTGCGGCACATGCACCACGACGCCAGTACGGCCGCACTGGTGCGCGCGCTCTGCCGCGATCTGCTGCCGAAGTATCCGTCCGAGCAGTTTGTGGTGGAAATCATACGCTCCCTGTCGCAGCTGTCCTGTGCCACGCTGGTGGACATACCGGATCAGGTCGATTTGCTGCTGGTGTACCTGCAGGACCCGCGCAAGCGGGTACAGTGTACGGTGCTGCTGTCGCTGAAGAAGCTGGCGGAGAAGGGCGCGTATCTGTGGCCCAAGACGGCGATCAGCCGGCTGCTGCAGCTTACCGTGCAGTGCAGCAACCAGAACATGGCGCTGGACGTGATACTGACGCTCACCAAGTGTCCCCACACCTGCCACACGATGCTGAACGAGGAGCAGCAGCAGATACTGGACGTGTGCAAGAACTGCCTGCTGATGGAGAACGACAGCGGTGGCCGCGCGATGACGATCCTCACCAGCCTGATCACGTACTGCCACACGGAGAACATCCCACCGCCGGTGCACGTGCTCGAGTATCTGGACATGCATCTGGAGTTTCTCATTCAGGCATCGCTGCAGAACAGGGCCTCGCTGAAGGACTTCCGCCTGTATCTGAAGTGTGGCGTGCAGCTGTCCAAGACGAGCCGTGAGTTTGGGGAAAGCTTCGCGGAAATGATTGCGGAGCTGCTGAGCGAGGAGCACTCCACGTCTACCGCCGGCCACTCGAAGCTGATCTGCGAGGCGCTCGGTGCGATCTGCTCGAACGTGATCGTGTCGTGCGAGTTTTACGAAACTCAACTACCCGGCACGAGCCCCTTCAGTGGCGTGATGCAGCATTTGCTGCGCAAGCTGGAAGCGCTGGCCCGGTCGAGCGGCGGACCGGAGACGCTGGACAAGGAGAGGACGAACATCGTGGAGCTGCTCGCCGCGATTTGCATGCAGGCCATGCTGGGATCCTTCATGCCGGACAACGTGATCGGCATCTTTGTGCAGCTACTGCAGACGACGAACCCGTGGACGCAGTACCGGATCGCCCGCTCCGCCTCCCGCTACGGGCAGCACTTCCTTGCCGCGCTCATCTACGAGAAGCTGTCGCGGAACATTTCGCTGGAAAACTTGCACTTCTATCTGGTGGCACTGGGCCAGATCTCGAAGGCGGAGTGCATCCTTAACCACGGCCAGGAGTATGACGCGCTTGCCCAGAGGCACGTTAAGCGGGAACCGGGTGCGGCGCTGCCGGGTGCGACCGGTTCCCTCTCGCTCATCGATCGGCTCGAGAAGGCAATCAATCTGTATTGCATTGCGCTGTCGACGCTGAAGGCCAGCTCGTCGCCCCAGCACCCGCTGGCGTTCCAGTCGGAGCTGATCCGCCTGCGGTGCACGTTTCTCGAGGTGCTGCACAGTGTGGTGATCACGCGGAACACGCTCTGCATCACGCCGCCGTCGGAAATTTCCCAAACGCTGGCGCAAAACTGCCGCGATCCGCTGCAAAAGTACGGTCACATCACGAACCAGCTGCGCAAGCACGTGAAGCTGCTGAAAAACTGCGAAGATGCGTACGGCCGGCTGTACAAAAGCTCGTTCGATGCCGATCCCGGCACGCTGGAGCACCTGGAAGCGGTTACAGCACCTCTGTGCCACGCTGCAGCTTTCCATCGAGACGATTTCGTTCATCAACCCGTCGGAAACGCCGAAGGTGGCACCGCAATCGAGCCATCCCGAGACGCGCTACCTGCTTTCTGTGTGCCGGACGGTGCTGAAACATCTGCAGCTGATACCGGCCGAGGTTCCTGGCGGCACCAAAACGCTCACCCACGAGCACACGGACATGATGATGAAGCAGATTGAAACGGTGGTCCGTTCGCCCACTGTACGCCGCGCTTCTTCTTCCAGGTGCTGCAGAATACGTCTGTGAAGCTGGCACTGACCCCACAGCCCCGCGCCACCGGTGAACCGGTGTTTGTGCAGCCGAACAGCCATTTGGTGGTGAAGGTGGAAGGTGTCATCCAGCACTACGGCCGTACGCCGTCGCTGTTCCGGGCGATCAACAGCATCCAGCTGACGCTAAACTCCACCCTGATGACGTCCCGGCCGAACGATGTGAAGCTGCTGTCGGACAGTCTCACGCTGACGCAGGTGGTGAAACCGCATCGGGACTTTCTGAGCGGCAGCTTCCTGATTGCGCTGAACAACACGGCGCACACGTTTAATGGTGGGCCGGTCAGCTTGGGTGGCCAGTGGCAGCTGAATCTGGAGACGTGCATCATCGACGACAATGGGGTGATGTGGCAGACCGGGCCGAAGAGTACGCTGCTCGTGCGCATACCGGAGGATAATCACAAACAGTCGCTCGGAATGCAGTCGACCGTGAGGAGGTTTTAAAGTGCAAAGTATTGGAAGGGCTTTATATTTTGTACGATTTTTTTTCTAACAATAAAGTGTATTATGAAACATTTCGAATTGGAACAACGCTTCAGGTTTAGTTTTGTACATTGAACTTTTTTTTTTATTTCCAAACACAATAATTCCACTCTACATTGATCGGACAATTCAGGTTATTTCAACCATTTCTTCATTCAGCCAATTTCTCGAGTGTTTACGTAATACGCTGGTGCGAGGCTTTGAGCCTTACAAATCTCGGAATTAAATAGAGCTTTGCGTGTCTCACCGTAAGATCGGTTATTGTCAATCTTCCGGATATTATGCCTGTCCTTGCAGCAAGGATCAGCAATGTACTGTTTATACCACGGCTTACAGTGTAGCTGGATGTGGCCAAAACAGCCACACTTGTACCGTTCCATTGGACGAATGTCCGGCTGAAAGTTAGCTCAAGACGAGGGTCGTCGAATTAATGATGCTTGCACCTCGTTTTCAAAACATTTTAATTCCCGCTCTTTATTTTCCGACCGAATTGAATATGGCTACATCCAAAGCATCCTCCTTTTTAGAGGGATTTCCGACAATAAACGACGTGAAAAGCGGCTCCAGGATACGTTCGTAGCAACAGTACAAGAATGTTTTAGCACCTGATTGCTGTAAACACATGAGACGTGAATTTCATTATTTTATTTTCGGTAAACATGTTCCGAATACTTAGCTCAATAAATTACTCACTTGAAGTCCTTGAAGAAAAATGAACGACCAATTGCTTCGTTCGCATTGGATTTTTTTTCTTTTTTTTAGCTCTAATTAGTTTTGTTTACCAACAAACTCCCGGTGACATGTTGGCGCGCTGTGACAGGATATCCAAATAACGCGTTATTCGTAATCGCGTGGATGACAAAGAGATGTAATTTTTCTCTAGACAATACATAACTTCTATACTTGTTCCCTTTGATAAATCGTAATATATTAATT
>NW_024428160.1:12500-32500 GCF_017562075.2 Anopheles merus | reverse complement strand
CTCTCAACCACCGTGACGGGAGACTTTGCTAGTTCGTACGATACTCTGCGCATGCGCGAACACAACACTTCGACTGGTACATTGCACGCACTAACGATCTCTCTGCACTGCATGGTACTCATTACTTTACCACCGTGACGGGAGACTTTGCTAGTTCGTACGATACTCTGCGCATGTGTATATGTTTAGCAACCCAACCAACTTGAGCACCTAGGGGAAGTTGTGATGCCATCTGAACACCCACCGACTGATGCATTGAACGGCTAAAGTTGACCTTCAATCCGAACTGGCACTCTGCGGCGTGGAGGCAGTTGCGCGACCACTCCTATCCCAAACCAACAAAGCAAGGTGTATCCTACGTGCTCGCTACAAGCACACCACGACGGGACACATTGAACGGTTCAGCGATCTCTCTGCACTAGTGGAATGATACCACCGTGATACGGGAGACTTTGCTACAGCGGCTTCTCTGCACTGCTGGGCTACCACCAATGTGACGGGAGACATTGCTAGCGGTCACTCTGCACTAGTGGAAGAACTCCACCGTGATACGGGAGACATTGCTAACGGTCACTCTGCACAGGTGCCAATACCACCTCGTGACGGGAAACATTGCTGAAAGCGGCTTCTCTGCACTGCTGGGCTACCACCAATGTGACGGGAGACATTGCTAGCGGTCACTCTGCACTAGTGGAAGAACTCCACCGTGATACGGGAGACATTGCTAACGGTCACTCTGCACAGGTGCCAATACCACCTCGTGACGGGAAACATTGCTTTAAACCGAACGGCATCTCTGCGCGTGAACTTGCAACTTGCACCCCAACTTGTTACATCTGGTCGAACGGGTGCGCACGACGGGACACATTGCACGGTTCAGCGATCTCTCTGCACTAGTGGAAGAACTCCACCGTGATACGGGAGACTTTGCTACAGCGGCTTCTCTGCACTGCTGGGCTACCACCTTGTGACGGGAGACATTGCTAGCGGTCACTCTGCACTAGTGGAAGAACTCCACCGTGATACGGGAGACATTGCTAACGGTCACTCTGCACAGGTGCCAATACCACCTCGTGACGGGAAACATTGCTTTAAACCGAACGGCATCTCTGCGCGCATACACCCCAACAACACTAGACGAACATTGTCTTTGGCTACTCCGATCGGTATACATGATTATGACGGATACATTGAATGGCTATAGTGGGTTGGGTTGAAATTACCGCGGCTGCATTTTTGTTAAAACTGTAAACCGTACGGTGTCCTTCTAACAGGCGGATACCTTTGTACGGCTACAGAGTTGAATTACCCGGCTGCGTTTTGACCACTATAGTCCAATCGGTACTCTGCACTCTCATGTATACTAATGTTTCACTTGGATACACCCCACTGTTTTGTCCTACGGGCGTGTAAGCTCTCCACGACGGGATGCATTGATTGGTTCAGCGATCTTTCTGCACTTCGTGGATCTACTCCTTCGATGTGTCGGGAAACATTGCTAGCGGTCACTCTGCACTAGTGGAAGAACCCCACCGTGATACGGGAGACATTGCTAACGGTTACTCTGCACCTCGTCGAGTTACCACCGTGTGTCGGAAGACTTTGCTCATGAGTCTCTCTGCACTGCGTAAGCTACCGCCGTGTGTCGGGAAGCATTGCTAGCGGTCACTCTGCACTAGTGGAATGATACCACCGTGATACGGGAGACATTGCTAACGGCTACTCTGCACTTCGCGGACCTGCTTACTCTGTGACGGGAGACTTGCTAGCGGCTTCTCTGCACTACTGGGCTACCACCTTGTGACGGGAGACATTGCTAGCGGTCACTCTGCACTAGTGGTAGAACACCACCGTGATACGGGAGACATTGCTAACGGTCACTCTGCACAGGTGCCAATACCACCTTGTGACGGGAAACATTGCTAGAAACCGATCGGCATCTCTGCGCGATTACTTGAACACACCCCCAACTTAGTCAACTGTTAAACTTTTTCGTAATCACGGCGGGACACATTGCTCGAGCTCTAACGGACCTCTGCACGCATGAAACATGGTGGCGGGAATCATTGCTAGAACCGAACGGCGCCTCTGCGCGATGTACAAGCTCAACAGGAACCTCGTATCGGCTGCCGAGCCGGAGCTCGAACAACTTGGACTATCACCTCTAATTATATCAACTCACACCTCCCCCGAGGGTTCCGCAGAATTGCTTCTGGGTCCCCTTATCGTTAATTGCGATTCGTGTTTGCATTACACTACATTGAGCTATTCCAACTTGTTTATCCGCATGGCGAACATTTGCTGCATAGAACATTTAAGTTCCACTTTGCTCTCCCCTACGTGGGTCTGAGCTTCGCTCTCAGGGAAAGTTATGCCACATTTGGTAAGGGAAACCCGGTTTCATCACGCTATTTTACCTGCACCATGACCCCAGACACATTTGTTCAATGGATTAGATCCAAGGAACGCCGACAAACCATGCACCACTACCCTTAATAGCTCATCGAGCTTAGCGTGAATCCTTCGAGTTTCCCTAAAAAGTTCGATTGGTCTTGCAGTGTTTAAAGACAACGCGGCTTAGTTTCAAGCATGCATTTAATATACGCTTACGAAAACCTCTTAAACTGTTACGACTTTTATGCTTGAAACCATCACGACGAAGTCTTAGGGTCCGTAGACCCGTGATGTACCGCTCCAGGGAGCTTTTTGAAAGGTTGGGTAGGTCCTTTCAGGGTCCGTAGACCCTCTACGCTGCCAGTTCTCAGCGTAAGAGTACAGCAAACTAGCCAGCTACTGTCTCTTCATGGGTCCGAAGACCCAAAAATATATTTGCTACTGACCACCTTAAGCAATGCTGGGGTGTCTGTAATTTTCGAGATTTTGTCCCCGGGACACCTAGTCCGGGGCATAAGCCGTGTACTACAAGGCCTAATTTTACTCTAATATACGCATATCAACTCGAATTCATAGGTTAAGATCATCGGCAGACACCACCAGACACCACTTTTGCTTCATAAGTTCGGACTATGGTCATACGACGAACTAAATCGGGGAGGGGACGTATGACCCAAATGGGGGCCGAAATGACCCACCGACACCTCAAACCATGCTCCTACGACAAAATAGAGGTAAAAACTACGATTTGGTGAAATTTTCATTTTTGACCTCGGAGCAAGGTACCCTCCCTATAGTAGGCAATGAACAAATGATCATGTTCCCAGGAGGGCAAAAGTTGGGAACTCGAGAGGAAAGCGCTAATGGCGCGCCTTACCTAGGGGCCCGTAGAGTAAAAAGGGTACCCCCAAAAAAGTTGTTGTTTGACGTTCTGGTTTCACTTTTCATCATCTAAAATGCGTTTTCTACACGTTTTCAGTGATTTTGGCGAAAAAAAATTTTTTGACTACTCGAGCTCTCCGGCCCGTTCGGTGACCATTTTTTGACAAAAGCTAGGGAGCTGCCCCTAGGTTTGGGGTGTCACAAAATTTTGAAAAGTGGTCAAAAAACCACTATCCGGAATCGGATGTAGAATCATTAGACGAACTTAAAATTGTTCTACGACCCATGTCTGCGACGTTTAGTTTTCGAGTTATGGCCCGCCGTAGGTCTGACGGAGAACTTTTGCTAAGCGCACTTTGATGTTTGTATGAAAAAGTACCCTATCTAGGGACGCGTAGAGCAAATTGGTACCCCCGGGCATGTTGTCGGTTGACTTTCTGGTTGCACTTTTCATCATCTAGGGTGTGTTTCTGACACGTTTTGAGGGTTTTTAGCGAAAAAAATTTTTTTGACTACTCGAGCTCTCCGGCCCGTTCGGTGCACTTTTTTGCAAAAAGCTAGGGAGCTGTCCCTAGGTTCGGGGTGTCACAAAATGATGAAAAGTGGTCAAAAAACCACTATCCAGAATCGGATAGAGAATGATTAGACGAGCTTAAAATTGTTCTACGACCCATGTCTGCGACGTTTAGTATTCGAGTTATGGCCCGCCGTAGGTCTGACCGAGCAATTTTTGTTCCGCGCACTTTGTGCACCGTGCACATTGATGTTTGTATGAAAAAGTACCCTACCTAGGGACGCGTAGAGCAAATTGGTACCCCCGGGCATGTTGTCGGTTGACTTTCTGGTTGCACTTTTCATCATCTAGGGTGTGTTTCTGACACGTTTTGAGGGTTTTTAGCGAAAAAAATTTTTTTGACTACTCGAGCTCTCCGGCCCGTTCGGTGCACTTTTTTGCAAAAAGCTAGGGAGCTGTCCCTAGGTTCGGGGTGTCACAAAATGATGAAAAGTGGTCAAAAAACCACTATCCAGAATCGGATAGAGAATGATTAGACGAGCTTAAAATTGTTCTACGACCCATGTCTGCGACGTCTAGTATTCGAGTTATGGCCCGCCGTAGGTCTGACCGAGCAATTTTTGTTCCGCGCACTTTGTGCACCGTGCACATTGATGTTTGTATGAAAAAGTACCCTACCTAGGGACGCGTAGAGCAAATTGGTACCCCCGGGCATGTTGTCGGTTGACTTTCTGGTTGCACTTTTCATCATCTAGGGTGTGTTTCTGACACGTTTTGAGGGTTTTTAGCGAAAAAAATTTTTTTGACTACTCGAGCTCTCCGGCCCGTTCGGTGCACTTTTTTGCAAAAAGCTAGGGAGCTGTCCCTAGGTTCGGGGTGTCACAAAATGATGAAAAGTGGTCAAAAAACCACTATCCAGAATCGGATAGAGAATGATTAGACGAGCTTAAAATTGTTCTACGACCCATGTCTGCGACGTTTAGTATTCGAGTTATGGCCCGCCGTAGGTCTGACCGAGCAATTTTTGTTCCGCGCACTTTGTGCACCGTGCACATTGATGTTTGTATGAAAAAGTACCCTACCTAGGGACGCGTAGAGCAAATTGGTACCCCCGGGCATGTTGTCGGTTGACTTTCTGGTTGCACTTTTCATCATCTAGGGTGTGTTTCTGACACGTTTTGAGGGTTTTTAGCGAAAAAAATTTTTTTGACTACTCGAGCTCTCCGGCCCGTTCGGTGCACTTTTTTGCAAAAAGCTAGGGAGCTGTCCCTAGGTTCGGGGTGTCACAAAATGATGAAAAGTGGTCAAAAAACCACTATCCAGAATCGGATAGAGAATGATTAGACGAGCTTAAAATTGTTCTACGACCCATGTCTGCGACGTTTAGTATTCGAGTTATGGCCCGCCGTAGGTCTGACCGAGCAATTTTTGTTCCGCGCACTTTGTGCACCGTGCACATTGATGTTTGTATGAAAAAGTACCCTACCTAGGGACGCGTAGAGCAAATTGGTACCCCCGGGCATGTTGTCGGTTGACTTTCTGGTTGCACTTTTCATCATCTAGGGTGTGTTTCTGACACGTTTTGAGGGTTTTTAGCGAAAAAAATTTTTTTGACTACTCGAGCTCTCCGGCCCGTTCGGTGCACTTTTTTGCAAAAAGCTAGGGAGCTGTCCCTAGGTTCGGGGTGTCACAAAATGATGAAAAGTGGTCAAAAAACCACTATCCAGAATCGGATAGAGAATGATTAGACGAGCTTAAAATTGTTCTACGACCCATGTCTGCGACGTTTAGTATTCGAGTTATGGCCCGCCGTAGGTCTGACCGAGCAATTTTTGTTCCGCGCACTTTGTGCACCGTGCACATTGATGTTTGTATGAAAAAGTACCCTACCTAGGGACGCGTAGAGCAAATTGGTACCCCCGGGCATGTTGTCGGTTGACTTTCTGGTTGCACTTTTCATCATCTAGGGTGTGTTTCTGACACGTTTTGAGGGTTTTTAGCGAAAAAAATTTTTTTGACTACTCGAGCTCTCCGGCCCGTTCGGTGCACTTTTTTGCAAAAAGCTAGGGAGCTGTCCCTAGGTTCGGGGTGTCACAAAATGATGAAAAGTGGTCAAAAAACCACTATCCAGAATCGGATAGAGAATGATTAGACGAGCTTAAAATTGTTCTACGACCCATGTCTGCGACGTTTAGTATTCGAGTTATGGCCCGCCGTAGGTCTGACCGAGCAATTTTTGTTCCGCGCACTTTGTGCACCGTGCACATTGATGTTTGTATGAAAAAGTACCCTACCTAGGGACGCGTAGAGCAAATTGGTACCCCCGGGCATGTTGTCGGTTGACTTTCTGGTTGCACTTTTCATCATCTAGGGTGTGTTTCTGACACGTTTTGAGGGTTTTTAGCGAAAAAAATTTTTTTGACTACTCGAGCTCTCCGGCCCGTTCGGTGCACTTTTTTGCAAAAAGCTAGGGAGCTGTCCCTAGGTTCGGGGTGTCACAAAATGATGAAAAGTGGTCAAAAAACCACTATCCAGAATCGGATAGAGAATGATTAGACGAGCTTAAAATTGTTCTACGACCCATGTCTGCGACGTTTAGTATTCGAGTTATGGCCCGCCGTAGGTCTGACCGAGCAATTTTTGTTCCGCGCACTTTGTGCACCGTGCACATTGATGTTTGTATGAAAAAGTACCCTACCTAGGGACGCGTAGAGCAAATTGGTACCCCCGGGCATGTTGTCGGTTGACTTTCTGGTTGCACTTTTCATCATCTAGGGTGTGTTTCTGACACGTTTTGAGGGTTTTTAGCGAAAAAAATTTTTTTGACTACTCGAGCTCTCCGGCCCGTTCGGTGCACTTTTTTGCAAAAAGCTAGGGAGCTGTCCCTAGGTTCGGGGTGTCACAAAATGATGAAAAGTGGTCAAAAAACCACTATCCAGAATCGGATAGAGAATGATTAGACGAGCTTAAAATTGTTCTACGACCCATGTCTGCGACGTTTAGTATTCGAGTTATGGCCCGCCGTAGGTCTGACCGAGCAATTTTTGTTCCGCGCACTTTGTGCACCGTGCACATTGATGTTTGTATGAAAAAGTACCCTACCTAGGGACGCGTAGAGCAAATTGGTACCCCCGGGCATGTTGTCGGTTGACTTTCTGGTTGCACTTTTCATCATCTAGGGTGTGTTTCTGACACGTTTTGAGGGTTTTTAGCGAAAAAAATTTTTTTGACTACTCGAGCTCTCCGGCCCGTTCGGTGCACTTTTTTGCAAAAAGCTAGGGAGCTGTCCCTAGGTTCGGGGTGTCACAAAATGATGAAAAGTGGTCAAAAAACCACTATCCAGAATCGGATAGAGAATGATTAGACGAGCTTAAAATTGTTCTACGACCCATGTCTGCGACGTTTAGTATTCGAGTTATGGCCCGCCGTAGGTCTGACCGAGCAATTTTTGTTCCGCGCACTTTGTGCACCGTGCACATTGATGTTTGTATGAAAAAGTACCCTACCTAGGGACGCGTAGAGCAAATTGGTACCCCCGGGCATGTTGTCGGTTGACTTTCTGGTTGCACTTTTCATCATCTAGGGTGTGTTTCTGACACGTTTTGAGGGTTTTTAGCGAAAAAAATTTTTTTGACTACTCGAGCTCTCCGGCCCGTTCGGTGCACTTTTTTGCAAAAAGCTAGGGAGCTGTCCCTAGGTTCGGGGTGTCACAAAATGATGAAAAGTGGTCAAAAAACCACTATCCAGAATCGGATAGAGAATGATTAGACGAGCTTAAAATTGTTCTACGACCCATGTCTGCGACGTTTAGTATTCGAGTTATGGCCCGCCGTAGGTCTGACCGAGCAATTTTTGTTCCGCGCACTTTGTGCACCGTGCACATTGATGTTTGTATGAAAAAGTACCCTACCTAGGGACGCGTAGAGCAAATTGGTACCCCCGGGCATGTTGTCGGTTGACTTTCTGGTTGCACTTTTCATCATCTAGGGTGTGTTTCTGACACGTTTTGAGGGTTTTTAGCGAAAAAAATTTTTTTGACTACTCGAGCTCTCCGGCCCGTTCGGTGCACTTTTTTGCAAAAAGCTAGGGAGCTGTCCCTAGGTTCGGGGTGTCACAAAATGATGAAAAGTGGTCAAAAAACCACTATCCAGAATCGGATAGAGAATGATTAGACGAGCTTAAAATTGTTCTACGACCCATGTCTGCGACGTTTAGTATTCGAGTTATGGCCCGCCGTAGGTCTGACCGAGCAATTTTTGTTCCGCGCACTTTGTGCACCGTGCACATTGATGTTTGTATGAAAAAGTACCCTACCTAGGGACGCGTAGAGCAAATTGGTACCCCCGGGCATGTTGTCGGTTGACTTTCTGGTTGCACTTTTCATCATCTAGGGTGTGTTTCTGACACGTTTTGAGGGTTTTTAGCGAAAAAAATTTTTTTGACTACTCGAGCTCTCCGGCCCGTTCGGTGCACTTTTTTGCAAAAAGCTAGGGAGCTGTCCCTAGGTTCGGGGTGTCACAAAATGATGAAAAGTGGTCAAAAAACCACTATCCAGAATCGGATAGAGAATGATTAGACGAGCTTAAAATTGTTCTACGACCCATGTCTGCGACGTTTAGTATTCGAGTTATGGCCCGCCGTAGGTCTGACCGAGCAATTTTTGTTCCGCGCACTTTGTGCACCGTGCACATTGATGTTTGTATGAAAAAGTACCCTACCTAGGGACGCGTAGAGCAAATTGGTACCCCCGGGCATGTTGTCGGTTGACTTTCTGGTTGCACTTTTCATCATCTAGGGTGTGTTTCTGACACGTTTTGAGGGTTTTTAGCGAAAAAAATTTTTTTGACTACTCGAGCTCTCCGGCCCGTTCGGTGCACTTTTTTGCAAAAAGCTAGGGAGCTGTCCCTAGGTTCGGGGTGTCACAAAATGATGAAAAGTGGTCAAAAAACCACTATCCAGAATCGGATAGAGAATGATTAGACGAGCTTAAAATTGTTCTACGACCCATGTCTGCGACGTTTAGTATTCGAGTTATGGCCCGCCGTAGGTCTGACCGAGCAATTTTTGTTCCGCGCACTTTGTGCACCGTGCACATTGATGTTTGTATGAAAAAGTACCCTACCTAGGGACGCGTAGAGCAAATTGGTACCCCCGGGCATGTTGTCGGTTGACTTTCTGGTTGCACTTTTCATCATCTAGGGTGTGTTTCTGACACGTTTTGAGGGTTTTTAGCGAAAAAAATTTTTTTGACTACTCGAGCTCTCCGGCCCGTTCGGTGCACTTTTTTGCAAAAAGCTAGGGAGCTGTCCCTAGGTTCGGGGTGTCACAAAATGATGAAAAGTGGTCAAAAAACCACTATCCAGAATCGGATAGAGAATGATTAGACGAGCTTAAAATTGTTCTACGACCCATGTCTGCGACGTTTAGTATTCGAGTTATGGCCCGCCGTAGGTCTGACCGAGCAATTTTTGTTCCGCGCACTTTGTGCACCGTGCACATTGATGTTTGTATGAAAAAGTACCCTACCTAGGGACGCGTAGAGCAAATTGGTACCCCCGGGCATGTTGTCGGTTGACTTTCTGGTTGCACTTTTCATCATCTAGGGTGTG
The DNA here is from genome assembly GCF_017562075.2 of Anopheles merus. Lineage (NCBI taxonomy): Eukaryota > Metazoa > Arthropoda > Insecta > Diptera > Culicidae > Anopheles > Anopheles merus. Next base: position 23,101 of record NW_024428160.1, on the reverse strand, counting down.
TTTCTGACACGTTTTGAGGGTTTTTAGCGAAAAAAATTTTTTTGACTACTCGAGCTCTCCGGCCCGTTCGGTGCACTTTTTTGCAAAAAGCTAGGGAGCTGTCCCTAGGTTCGGGGTGTCACAAAATGATGAAAAGTGGTCAAAAAACCACTATCCAGAATCGGATAGAGAATGATTAGACGAGCTTAAAATTGTTCTACGACCCATGTCTGCGACGTTTAGTATTCGAGTTATGGCCCGCCGTAGGTCTGACCGAGCAATTTTTGTTCCGCGCACTTTGTGCACCGTGCACATTGATGTTTGTATGAAAAAGTACCCTACCTAGGGACGCGTAGAGCAAATTGGTACCCCCGGGCATGTTGTCGGTTGACTTTCTGGTTGCACTTTTCATCATCTAGGGTGTGTTTCTGACACGTTTTGAGGGTTTTTAGCGAAAAAAATTTTTTTGACTACTCGAGCTCTCCGGCCCGTTCGGTGCACTTTTTTGCAAAAAGCTAGGGAGCTGTCCCTAGGTTCGGGGTGTCACAAAATGATGAAAAGTGGTCAAAAAACCACTATCCAGAATCGGATAGAGAATGATTAGACGAGCTTAAAATTGTTCTACGACCCATGTCTGCGACGTTTAGTATTCGAGTTATGGCCCGCCGTAGGTCTGACCGAGCAATTTTTGTTCCGCGCACTTTGTGCACCGTGCACATTGATGTTTGTATGAAAAAGTACCCTACCTAGGGACGCGTAGAGCAAATTGGTACCCCCGGGCATGTTGTCGGTTGACTTTCTGGTTGCACTTTTCATCATCTAGGGTGTGTTTCTGACACGTTTTGAGGGTTTTTAGCGAAAAAAATTTTTTTGACTACTCGAGCTCTCCGGCCCGTTCGGTGCACTTTTTTGCAAAAAGCTAGGGAGCTGTCCCTAGGTTCGGGGTGTCACAAAATGATGAAAAGTGGTCAAAAAACCACTATCCAGAATCGGATAGAGAATGATTAGACGAGCTTAAAATTGTTCTACGACCCATGTCTGCGACGTTTAGTATTCGAGTTATGGCCCGCCGTAGGTCTGACCGAGCAATTTTTGTTCCGCGCACTTTGTGCACCGTGCACATTGATGTTTGTATGAAAAAGTACCCTACCTAGGGACGCGTAGAGCAAATTGGTACCCCCGGGCATGTTGTCGGTTGACTTTCTGGTTGCACTTTTCATCATCTAGGGTGTGTTTCTGACACGTTTTGAGGGTTTTTAGCGAAAAAAATTTTTTTGACTACTCGAGCTCTCCGGCCCGTTCGGTGCACTTTTTTGCAAAAAGCTAGGGAGCTGTCCCTAGGTTCGGGGTGTCACAAAATGATGAAAAGTGGTCAAAAAACCACTATCCAGAATCGGATAGAGAATGATTAGACGAGCTTAAAATTGTTCTACGACCCATGTCTGCGACGTTTAGTATTCGAGTTATGGCCCGCCGTAGGTCTGACCGAGCAATTTTTGTTCCGCGCACTTTGTGCACCGTGCACATTGATGTTTGTATGAAAAAGTACCCTACCTAGGGACGCGTAGAGCAAATTGGTACCCCCGGGCATGTTGTCGGTTGACTTTCTGGTTGCACTTTTCATCATCTAGGGTGTGTTTCTGACACGTTTTGAGGGTTTTTAGCGAAAAAAATTTTTTTGACTACTCGAGCTCTCCGGCCCGTTCGGTGCACTTTTTTGCAAAAAGCTAGGGAGCTGTCCCTAGGTTCGGGGTGTCACAAAATGATGAAAAGTGGTCAAAAAACCACTATCCAGAATCGGATAGAGAATGATTAGACGAGCTTAAAATTGTTCTACGACCCATGTCTGCGACGTTTAGTATTCGAGTTATGGCCCGCCGTAGGTCTGACCGAGCAATTTTTGTTCCGCGCACTTTGTGCACCGTGCACATTGATGTTTGTATGAAAAAGTACCCTACCTAGGGACGCGTAGAGCAAATTGGTACCCCCGGGCATGTTGTCGGTTGACTTTCTGGTTGCACTTTTCATCATCTAGGGTGTGTTTCTGACACGTTTTGAGGGTTTTTAGCGAAAAAAATTTTTTTGACTACTCGAGCTCTCCGGCCCGTTCGGTGCACTTTTTTGCAAAAAGCTAGGGAGCTGTCCCTAGGTTCGGGGTGTCACAAAATGATGAAAAGTGGTCAAAAAACCACTATCCAGAATCGGATAGAGAATGATTAGACGAGCTTAAAATTGTTCTACGACCCATGTCTGCGACGTTTAGTATTCGAGTTATGGCCCGCCGTAGGTCTGACCGAGCAATTTTGTACTGAAATGTATGGCGGACATATTATTTCTCAAACAACATTGCCTTGTATCGTGTCCTACTTGGTCGGCACGGTAAGTATCGACTATAACAAGATTAAATGGATTGATTGATAACATTTTAAGCACATTTCCTAAGCCGTGCTCCAAAATTGTGTACCGATCAGGGAAAGTACACTACGTACGCGTTCATGGATGTCCATGTTGGTACAAGTTGCCGGTCAGGATAGCCGTGCACCAAAATTGTGTACCGATCAGGGAAAGTACAACACGGAGGGCGCAGCCCGAGCGTACGCGTTCATGGATGTCCATGTTGGTACACATGCACCAAAATTGTGTACCGATCAGGGAAAGTACACTACGTACGCGTTCATGGATGTCCATGTTGGTACAAGTTGCCGGTCAGGATAGCCGTGCACCAAAATTGTGTACCGATCAGGGAAAGTACAACACGGAGGGCGCAGCCCGAGCGTACGCGTTCATGGATGTCCATGTTGGTACACATGCACCAAAATTGTGTACCGATCAGGGAAAGTACACTACGTACGCGTTCATGGATGTCCATGTTGGTACAAGTTGCCGGTCAGGATAGCCGTGCACCAAAATTGTGTACCGATCAGGGAAAGTACAACACGGAGGGCGCAGCCCGAGCGTACGCGTTCATGGATGTCCATGTTGGTACACATGCACCAAAATTGTGTACCGATCAGGGAAAGTACACTACGTACGCGTTCATGGATGTCCATGTTGGTACAAGTTGCCGGTCAGGATAGCCGTGCACCAAAATTGTGTACCGATCAGGGAAAGTACAACACGGAGGGCGCAGCCCGAGCGTACGCGTTCATGGATGTCCATGTTGGTACACATGCACCAAAATTGTGTACCGATCAGGGAAAGTACACTACGTACGCGTTCATGGATGTCCATGTTGGTACAAGTTGCCGGTCAGGATAGCCGTGCACCAAAATTGTGTACCGATCAGGGAAAGTACAACACGGAGGGCGCAGCCCGAGCGTACGCGTTCATGGATGTCCATGTTGGTACACATGCACCAAAATTGTGTACCGATCAGGGAAAGTACACTACGTACGCGTTCATGGATGTCCATGTTGGTACAAGTTGCCGGTCAGGATAGCCGTGCACCAAAATTGTGTACCGATCAGGGAAAGTACAACACGGAGGGCGCAGCCCGAGCGTACGCGTTCATGGATGTCCATGTTGGTACACATGCACCAAAATTGTGTACCGATCAGGGAAAGTACACTACGTACGCGTTCATGGATGTCCATGTTGGTACAAGTTGCCGGTCAGGATAGCCGTGCACCAAAATTGTGTACCGATCAGGGAAAGTACAACACGGAGGGCGCAGCCCGAGCGTACGCGTTCATGGATGTCCATGTTGGTACACATGCACCAAAATTGTGTACCGATCAGGGAAAGTACACTACGTACGCGTTCATGGATGTCCATGTTGGTACAAGTTGCCGGTCAGGATAGCCGTGCACCAAAATTGTGTACCGATCAGGGAAAGTACAACACGGAGGGCGCAGCCCGAGCGTACGCGTTCATGGATGTCCATGTTGGTACACATGCACCAAAATTGTGTACCGATCAGGGAAAGTACACTACGTACGCGTTCATGGATGTCCATGTTGGTACAAGTTGCCGGTCAGGATAGCCGTGCACCAAAATTGTGTACCGATCAGGGAAAGTACAACACGGAGGGCGCAGCCCGAGCGTACGCGTTCATGGATGTCCATGTTGGTACACATGCACCAAAATTGTGTACCGATCAGGGAAAGTACACTACGTACGCGTTCATGGATGTCCATGTTGGTACAAGTTGCCGGTCAGGATAGCCGTGCACCAAAATTGTGTACCGATCAGGGAAAGTACAACACGGAGGGCGCAGCCCGAGCGTACGCGTTCATGGATGTCCATGTTGGTACACATGCACCAAAATTGTGTACCGATCAGGGAAAGTACACTACGTACGCGTTCATGGATGTCCATGTTGGTACAAGTTGCCGGTCAGGATAGCCGTGCACCAAAATTGTGTACCGATCAGGGAAAGTACAACACGGAGGGCGCAGCCCGAGCGTACGCGTTCATGGATGTCCATGTTGGTACAATCTACATGTACGTACCTAGTTTTTGTGTCAAAAGTTGCAATAAAGTGCTTGTATGCTTAAAATGCTTATCTCAACCGGTCACCTTTTGGCCTGCCCTTTTATAGACAGAAACCTAGAAAGATACTCGCGATTTTTGTGTTTTTCCATTCGCCCGGGACGACGAAATGAGCTCTGTGCACATCGTGCCGAAAACTGTCTTCTCCACCTTTGTTTTTGTCCGTCTGATCATAAAATCACCCTTATTTGTGTACCATTTGGAGTGCGCAGCCCAAACGTACGCGTTAATGTTAATGTTTGTATACACTACATGTATGTTCCTAGGATTTGGTAATTGAGTCAAACACACAATTCCCCGACCGTCGCGGACACCATTCTTGGACAGAAGTCCTAGTACGTAGAGTACTTTCCCTAGGTATGTGCCCGTTCGTGACTATCGTTGCGTGCATACGGACACGCTTGGGTATGTTTACCATACAAGGTTTACTAGGGAAACCAGGAAGGAATTCTAGGCACACGTTTTGTTCCATCCACAGTAACTTTCGTTCTCTTAAGGTAGCTATTTAACTTGTTTGCCATGATAAGTAACCTGCTTCCCCGACCGTCGCGGACACCATTCTTGGACAGAAGTCCTAGTACGTAGAGTACTTTCCCTAGGTATGTGCCCGTTCGTGACTATCGTTGCGTGCATACGGACACGCTTGGGTATGTTTACCATACAAGGTTTACTAGGGAAACCTGCTTGCTCGACCATTGCCCTCCCGTCGCGGACACCATTCTTGGACAGAAGTCCTAGTACGTAGAGTACTTTCCCTAGGTATGTGCCCGTTCGTGACTATCGTTGCGTGCATACGGACACGCTTGGGTATGTTTACCATACAAGGTTTACTAGGGAAACCTGCTTGCTCGACCATTGCCCTCCCGTCGCGGACACCATTCTTGGACAGAAGTCCTAGTACGTAGAGTACTTTCCCTAGGTATGTGCCCGTTCGTGACTATCGTTGCGTGCATACGGACACGCTTGGGTATGTTTACCATACAAGGTTTACTAGGGAAACCTGCTTGCTCGACCATTGCCCTCCCGTCGCGGACACCATTCTTGGACAGAAGTCCTAGTACGTAGAGTACTTTCCCTAGGTATGTGCCCGTTCGTGACTATCGTTGCGTGCATACGGACACGCTTGGGTATGTTTACCATACAAGGTTTACTAGGGAAACCTGCTTGCTCGACCATTGCCCTCCCGTCGCGGACACCATTCTTGGACAGAAGTCCTAGTACGTAGAGTACTTTCCCTAGGTATGTGCCCGTTCGTGACTATCGTTGCGTGCATACGGACACGCTTGGGTATGTTTACCATACAAGGTTTACTAGGGAAACCAGGAAGGAATTCTAGGCACACGTTTTGTTCCATCCACAGTAACTTTCGTTCTCTTAAGGTAGCTATTTAACTTGTTTGCCATGATAAGTAACCTGCTTCCCCGACCGTCGCGGACACCATTCTTGGACAGAAGTCCTAGTACGTAGAGTACTTTCCCTAGGTATGTGCCCGTTCGTGACTATCGTTGCGTGCATACGGACACGCTTGGGTATGTTTACCATACAAGGTTTACTAGGGAAACCTGCTTGCTCGACCATTGCCCTCCCGTCGCGGACACCATTCTTGGACAGAAGTCCTAGTACGTAGAGTACTTTCCCTAGGTATGTGCCCGTTCGTGACTATCGTTGCGTGCATACGGACACGCTTGGGTATGTTTACCATACAAGGTTTACTAGGGAAACCTGCTTGCTCGACCATTGCCCTCCCGTCGCGGACACCATTCTTGGACAGAAGTCCTAGTACGTAGAGTACTTTCCCTAGGTATGTGCCCGTTCGTGACTATCGTTGCGTGCATACGGACACGCTTGGGTATGTTTACCATACAAGGTTTACTAGGGAAACCTGCTTGCTCGACCATTGCCCTCCCGTCGCGGACACCATTCTTGGACAGAAGTCCTAGTACGTAGAGTACTTTCCCTAGGTATGTGCCCGTTCGTGACTATCGTTGCGTGCATACGGACACGCTTGGGTATGTTTACCATACAAGGTTTACTAGGGAAACCTGCTTGCTCGACCATTGCCCTCCCGTCGCGGACACCATTCTTGGACAGAAGTCCTAGTACGTAGAGTACTTTCCCTAGGTATGTGCCCGTTCGTGACTATCGTTGCGTGCATACGGACACGCTTGGGTATGTTTACCATACAAGGTTTACTAGGGAAACCTGCTTGCTCGACCATTGCCCTCCCGTCGCGGACACCATTCTTGGACAGAAGTCCTAGTACGTAGAGTACTTTCCCTAGGTATGTGCCCGTTCGTGACTATCGTTGCGTGCATACGGACACGCTTGGGTATGTTTACCATACAAGGTTTACTAGGGAAACCTGCTTGCTCGACCATTGCCCTCCCGTCGCGGACACCATTCTTGGACAGAAGTCCTAGTACGTAGAGTACTTTCCCTAGGTATGTGCCCGTTCGTGACTATCGTTGCGTGCATACGGACACGCTTGGGTATGTTTACCATACAAGGTTTACTAGGGAAACCAGGAAGGAATTCTAGGCACACGTTTTGTTCCATCCACAGTAACTTTCGTTCTCTTAAGGTAGCTATTTAACTTGTTTGCCATGATAAGTAACCTGCTTCCCCGACCGTCGCGGACACCATTCTTGGACAGAAGTCCTAGTACGTAGAGTACTTTCCCTAGGTATGTGCCCGTTCGTGACTATCGTTGCGTGCATACGGACACGCTTGGGTATGTTTACCATACAAGGTTTACTAGGGAAACCTGCTTGCTCGACCATTGCCCTCCCGTCGCGGACACCATTCTTGGACAGAAGTCCTAGTACGTAGAGTACTTTCCCTAGGTATGTGCCCGTTCGTGACTATCGTTGCGTGCATACGGACACGCTTGGGTATGTTTACCATACAAGGTTTACTAGGGAAACCTGCTTGCTCGACCATTGCCCTCCCGTCGCGGACACCATTCTTGGACAGAAGTCCTAGTACGTAGAGTACTTTCCCTAGGTATGTGCCCGTTCGTGACTATCGTTGCGTGCATACGGACACGCTTGGGTATGTTTACCATACAAGGTTTACTAGGGAAACCTGCTTGCTCGACCATTGCCCTCCCGTCGCGGACACCATTCTTGGACAGAAGTCCTAGTACGTAGAGTACTTTCCCTAGGTATGTGCCCGTTCGTGACTATCGTTGCGTGCATACGGACACGCTTGGGTATGTTTACCATACAAGGTTTACTAGGGAAACCTGCTTGCTCGACCATTGCCCTCCCGTCGCGGACACCATTCTTGGACAGAAGTCCTAGTACGTAGAGTACTTTCCCTAGGTATGTGCCCGTTCGTGACTATCGTTGCGTGCATACGGACACGCTTGGGTATGTTTACCATACAAGGTTTACTAGGGAAACCTGCTTGCTCGACCATTGCCCTCCCGTCGCGGACACCATTCTTGGACAGAAGTCCTAGTACGTAGAGTACTTTCCCTAGGTATGTGCCCGTTCGTGACTATCGTTGCGTGCATACGGACACGCTTGGGTATGTTTACCATACAAGGTTTACTAGGGAAACCTGCTTGCTCGACCATTGCCCTCCCGTCGCGGACACCATTCTTGGACAGAAGTCCTAGTACGTAGAGTACTTTCCCTAGGTATGTGCCCGTTCGTGACTATCGTTGCGTGCATACGGACACGCTTGGGTATGTTTACCATACAAGGTTTACTAGGGAAACCTGCTTGCTCGACCATTGCCCTCCCGTCGCGGACACCATTCTTGGACAGAAGTCCTAGTACGTAGAGTACTTTCCCTAGGTATGTGCCCGTTCGTGACTATCGTTGCGTGCATACGGACACGCTTGGGTATGTTTACCATACAAGGTTTACTAGGGAAACCTGCTTGCTCGACCATTGCCCTCCCGTCGCGGACACCATTCTTGGACAGAAGTCCTAGTACGTAGAGTACTTTCCCTAGGTATGTGCCCGTTCGTGACTATCGTTGCGTGCATACGGACACGCTTGGGTATGTTTACCATACAAGGTTTACTAGGGAAACCTGCTTGCTCGACCATTGCCCTCCCGTCGCGGACACCATTCTTGGACAGAAGTCCTAGTACGTAGAGTACTTTCCCTAGGTATGTGCCCGTTCGTGACTATCGTTGCGTGCATACGGACACGCTTGGGTATGTTTACCATACAAGGTTTACTAGGGAAACCTGCTTGCTCGACCATTGCCCTCCCGTCGCGGACACCATTCTTGGACAGAAGTCCTAGTACGTAGAGTACTTTCCCTAGGTATGTGCCCGTTCGTGACTATCGTTGCGTGCATACGGACACGCTTGGGTATGTTTACCATACAAGGTTTACTAGGGAAACCTGCTTGCTCGACCATTGCCCTCCCGTCGCGGACACCATTCTTGGACAGAAGTCCTAGTACGTAGAGTACTTTCCCTAGGTATGTGCCCGTTCGTGACTATCGTTGCGTGCATACGGACACGCTTGGGTATGTTTACCATACAAGGTTTACTAGGGAAACCTGCTTGCTCGACCATTGCCCTCCCGTCGCGGACACCATTCTTGGACAGAAGTCCTAGTACGTAGAGTACTTTCCCTAGGTATGTGCCCGTTCGTGACTATCGTTGCGTGCATACGGACACGCTTGGGTATGTTTACCATACAAGGTTTACTAGGGAAACCTGCTTGCTCGACCATTGCCCTCCCGTCGCGGACACCATTCTTGGACAGAAGTCCTAGTACGTAGAGTACTTTCCCTAGGTATGTGCCCGTTCGTGACTATCGTTGCGTGCATACGGACACGCTTGGGTATGTTTACCATACAAGGTTTACTAGGGAAACCTGCTTGCTCGACCATTGCCCTCCCGTCGCGGACACCATTCTTGGACAGAAGTCCTAGTACGTAGCGTTCTTTATTGTACTTGATCAGTTTGTATTGCCTTCGCTTTGTTCCATCGACACTTGCTACTGCTCACTAAGGGGTTTTTGTTTGTGATGTGTACGATAAGCCACCGTCTATCCTATCCGGCACTTTATCAACACTTTTCACCCAAGTCATAGGAACGTAGTGTACTTTCCCTGATCGGTACACAATTTTGGTGCACGGCTATCCTGACCGGCAACTTGTACCAACATGGACATCCATGAACGCGTACGCTCGGGCTGCGCCCTCCGTGTTGTACTTTCCCTGATCGGTACACAATTTTGGTGCACGGCTATCCTGACCGGCAACTTGTACCAACATGGACATCCATGAACGCGTACGCTCGGGCTGCGCCCTCCGTGTTGTACTTTCCCTGATCGGTACACAATTTTGGTGCACGGCTATCCTGACCGGCAACTTGTACCAACATGGACATCCATGAACGCGTACGCTCGGGCTGCGCCCTCCGTGTTGTACTTTCCCTGATCGGTACACAATTTTGGTGCACGGCTATCCTGACCGGCAACTTGTACCAACATGGACATCCATGAACGCGTACGCTCGGGCTGCGCCCTCCGTGTTGTACTTTCCCTGATCGGTACACAATTTTGGTGCACGGCTATCCTGACCGGCAACTTGTACCAACATGGACATCCATGAACGCGTACGCTCGGGCTGCGCCCTCCGTGTTGTACTTTCCCTGATCGGTACACAATTTTGGTGCACGGCTATCCTGACCGGCACTAAATCGTCACTTTTCGTCCATAACCTAGGAACGTCGTGTAGGTTTCATCATTTTTATGTTTGATTCGGTTTAATATGATTGAAAAATACGCTAAGTCCCAGAAATCTGAACTCGAATACTTCCTCCATGTGGCGCCAAAAGCTACTGAGCAACGCCTAGCTTGTGACCCATTTATAGTTTAATTTCCATTAATAGTTTTGAAAAATACGCTGAGTCCCAGAAATCTGAACTCGAATACTTCCTCCATGTTGCGCCAAAAGCTACTGACCAACGCCTAGCTTGAGACCCATTTATAGTTTAATTTCCATTAATAGTTTTGAAAAATACGCTAAGTCCCAGAAATCTGAACTCGAATACTTCCTCCATGTTGCGCCAAAAGCTACTGACCAACGCCTAGCTTGAGACCCATTTATAGTTTAATTTAAATTAATAGTTTTGAAAAATACGCTAAGTCCCAGAA
>NW_024428160.1:2500-5000 GCF_017562075.2 Anopheles merus | reverse complement strand
GTAAAACTCACAACTCATTCCTTGGGTTTGGAAGTGTCCATGTCGGTGCCGAGTACAAGTTACCGCGTTCAAAGTTTGGTAAGCAGCGCACTCGACCTCCAACATAACACTTCACGTCTTGATATGCTCTCTACAAAAGCGTGCGCTAATGCAGGTACAAATTAATGTACGTCCCAGATAGTGACGATCTCTGGGAGGAAGAACCTTAAGGAACTCCCCGCACATATCAAGAATTATAGGTAACGCTGCCAATTACCTGTTTCTCTTAGTAAAACTCACAACTCATTCCTTGGGTTTGGAAGTGTCCATGTCGGTGCCGAGTACAAGTTACCGCGTTCAAAGTTTGGTAAGCAGCGCACTCAACCTCCAACATAACCCTTCACGTCTTGATATGCTCTCTACAAAAGCGTGTGCCTATGTAGGTACAAATTAATGTACGTCCCAGATAGTGACGATCTCTGGGAGGAAGAACCTTAAGGAACTCCCCGCACATATCAAGAATTATAGGTAACGCTGCCAATTACCTGTTGCTCTTAGTAAAACTCACAACTCATTCCTTGGGTTTGGAAGTGTCCATGTCGGTGCTGAGTACAAGTTACCGCGTTCAAAGTTTGGTAAGCAGCGCACTCAACCTCCAACATAACCCTTCACGTCTTGATATGCTCTCTACAAAAGCGTGCGCCAATGTAGGTACAAATTAATGTACGTCCCAGATAGTGACGATCTCTGGGAGGAAGAACCTTAAGGAACTTCCCGCACACATCAAGACTTATAGGTGAGAACGGCCAATCACCTATTTCTCTTAGTAAAACTCACAACTCATTCCTTGGGTTTGGAAGTGTCCATGTCGGTGCCGAGTACAAGTTACCGCGTTCAAAGTTTGGTAAGCAGCGCACTCGACCTCCAACATAACACTTCACGTCTTGATATGCTCTCTACAAAAGCGTGTGCCTATGTAGGTACAAATGAATGTACGTCCCAGATAGTGACGATCTCTGGGAGGAAGAACCTTAAGGAACTCCCCGCACATATCAAGAATTATAGGTAACGCTGCCAATTACCTGTTTCTCTTAGTAAAACTCACAACTCATTCCTTGGGTTTGGAAGTGTCCATGTCGGTGCCGAGTACAAGTTACCGCGTTCAAAGTTTGGTAAGCAGCGCACTCAACCTCCAACATAACCCTTCACGTCTTGATATGCTCTCTACAAAAGCGTGCGCCAATGTAGGTACAAATTAATGTACGTCCCAGATAGTGACGATCTCTGGGAGGAAGAACCTTAAGGAACTTCCCGCACACATCAAGACTTATAGGTGAGAACGGCCAATCACCTATTTCTCTTAGTAAAACTCACAACTCATTCCTTGGGTTTGGAAGTGTCCATGTCGGTGCCGAGTACAAGTTACCGCGTTCAAAGTTTGGTAAGCAGCGCACTCGACCTCCAACATAACACTTCACGTCTTGATATGCTCTCTACAAAAGCGTGTGCCTATGTAGGTACAAATGAATGTACGTCCCAGATAGTGACGATCTCTGGGAGGAAGAACCTTAAGGAACTCCCCGCACATATCAAGAATTATAGGTAACGCTGCCAATTACCTGTTTCTCTTAGTAAAACTCACAACTCATTCCTTGGGTTTGGAAGTGTCCATGTCGGTGCCGAGTACAAGTTACCGCGTTCAAAGTTTGGTAAGCAGCGCACTCAACCTCCAACATAACCCTTCACGTCTTGATATGCTCTCTACAAAAGCGTGCGCTAATGCAGGTACAAATTAATGTACGTCCCAGATAGTGACGATCTCTGGGAGGAAGAACCTTAAGGAACTCCCCGCACATATCAAGACTTATAGGTGAGAACGGCCAATCACCTATTTCTCTTAGTAAAACTCACAACTCATTCCTTGGGTTTGGAAGTGTCCATGTCGGTGCCGAGTACAAGTTACCGCGTTCAAAGTTTGGTAAGCAGCGCACTCAACCTCCAACATAACCCTTCACGTCTTGATATGCTCTCTACAAAAGCGTGTGGCTATGTAGGTACAAATTAATGTACGTCCCAGATAGTGACGATCTCTGGGAGGAAGAACCTTAAGGAACTCCCCGCACATATCAAGAATTATAGGTAACGCTGCCAATTACCTGTTTCTCTTAGTAAAACTCACAACTCATTCCTTGGGTTTGGAAGTGTCCATGTCGGTGCCGAGTACAAGTTACCGCGTTCAAAGTTTGGTAAGCAGCGCACTCGACCTCCAACATAACACTTCACGTCTTGATATGCTCTCTACAAAAGCGTGTGCCTATGTAGGTACAAATTAATGTACGTCCCAGATAGTGACGATCTCTGGGAGGAAGAACCTTAAGGAACTCCCCGCACATATCAAGACTTATAGGTAACGCTGCCAATTACCTGTTGCTCTTAGTAAAACTCACAACTCATTCCTTGGGTTTGGAAGTGTCCATGTCGGTGCCGAGTACAAGTTACCGCGTTCAAAGTTTGGTAAGCA
>NW_024428159.1:0-38468 GCF_017562075.2 Anopheles merus | reverse complement strand
AAAAATCACAGCTTTACTAAATAATTCATCGTCTATTGCAAAATTTGGAGTGAATTTGATGAGCGGCGGATCAGCGAAACTTGGAACACAGAACAAAATTAGATAGAATGAAGGCACGAAAGTATGTTAGCTGCATCCTGCTTTAGGGCATATATAGAAACAACCCACACGATGTTAGTTGCTACATGATGATACGACGAGAAAAGTAAAAAAAATCATACAAATACTGTACTTTCTGTTCGTTTGTCTCAATGTTTCAATGTCGTTTTTACCATTTCTTCTTCATGTTGTCGTTTATTATACAATCGAAAATAATCCCTTAATTGTTAGTGTACACTTAAAATGACTGATACTGTGAAAAAAAAAACTTACGCTACTACTTCTCGAGATTGCTCAGGCTGCCGCTTGCTGTCCCTGAACCTTGGACATTTCCGTCTTGAACTTGGCAATCGTTTCCCGTGCCAGCTTCAGCTTCTCCTTCAGTAGTGCAATTTCCGATATTACCTTCGCCTTCGTGTCGATTATGTTTTCCAACGCTTGCCGCTGCTTTTCCTCAACTGCAAAGAAGATTGATAATTGGCAACCCGTTAGAAAAGCGTGTATTGCCCACTTCCTCTCTCGGTCCGCGCTAACGCCTGACGCTTACAATCCGTATCATGCTTCCAGCTGCCGGTAGTGACCGGTTTTACATTCGTCAGCTGCTGCTGCATCAGCTGGGTCGGTTCTTGAACACCAGCTCTTCGTACTGCTCTGCGCACACCAGACCCTTCTTGCCCTCGATCTGCGTCGAAACCTCCCCATCCAGGATGGGCGACTGGAACAGCTTCAGGATGTGGTACATCGTGACGGCCGCTCGGTGGGATCGTGTGAAGTGGATTTTGATCACAATCTCAAACTCGCCCCAGCCCGTCTCGGTCACCTCGTACGGGGGCTTCGTGATGATGCGGTTCGGGTTGGCGTAGCTTTCGTGCAGCTTGAAGTGTATCTTCTTCACGTACGACTGCATATCTTCGTTGTGGTACGGCTTCACGTACACCGTCCACTGGTGCGTGTGCCCGTCCTCTTCCCGCTTCTTGCCAAACGAACGGGCCACATTGCCGTACACCACCGGTTTCACTATCGTCAGCCCCTGGGGAGGACAGCACGGGAAGGAGAGAATGCATATGGAGAGATGCGTGTAATGAGTAGAGCGGAGTCGTTCCTTACCTTAACCCGGCCCCCCGAGTCGGGACCGAAGTGCGTTAGCATGTTCATGTTGAGGGTGTTAACTTAAACACAAGAAAACCAAAGCGAATTGCGGTTTTTACACAAATTGTAAGCGAAAGTGCGAGCTTGTACACTCACAAAGGTTGTTTGTAAACAAAATTCGGTACCGGCAGCTGTCAAAAGATTGACATTTCAGCAAGCCACACAAAAGGGAAGTTGAAGTTCTCTTTAGCTTACAAATAAAAGAGAACTTCAAAAGCAGTTGTTAAATTCTCACAAAAAGACCACTTTGTGTGGAACTAAAGCAATTTCCTAGAAAATAATTGATTGATGTATTACAGCATGGCAAGTTTTTGCTTATCATCGAAACCGTCTATTGGCACGACTAATAGCAATGGCATTTGCAAAACAAAGGACTCAAAATGAATTAATAAATACCAAATCCAAATTATTCATTGCTTACAAACAAACTGCGCCCCCGTAGGTTAGTGTATATCGTACGCGTAAAAAAAGCGTAATTATATTTTTATGTCTAATGTACAAAGAAATAATATTGTTTTTAAAAACAATGCATTCATTACAAATTTACTAAACCACCGAGATTCAATTATGATTGAATGCCGTAACCTATTGCCACCGCGCGCAGCTGCTCCTTTCCCCCGCAAAACGCTTCCGGAACACACGAATCGACCGAGCGACTATTTCAAGTGCCATTCGTCATCGATCGATATTATCACATGCAACAGCGTAGGCAAGGGATGTGTAGATGTGTGTAAACCACATCGACGCCGGCGGGTTTGTTATGCCCGAACGCGCTCTGTTGCATGTAATTTTCAGCTCGCATTCCCATTTTATCGCTCGTGCGGTGCGCATCGGGCTGGTCGTCGACGTGTGGCGCAAGTGTATCGAGCGCTGTAGATCTTGGTAGTAGTCTCCTAGTACATGTGAGAGTGACCGGCTCTATCGTTTGTGTGCGTGCTTGTGAGGTTCTGGTTTTTTTGCGTAGTAAAGAAACACGTGTTCTTGTAGAAGATTTCACGGGGAAAGCTCTGCGTGTATTATCGTGAAAGGAATTATTCTGCTACGGGGTGAGTTTGAGTCGGTTGCGCCCGGTGGTTTGCAGTTCACCCGCACAGTGAAATACACACCTACGCATCTTATCAGTAAGCCACAGTCTCACATACACAGAAATGCGCGCGCTGACGCCTCGGGTGGTTTAGCTGGTGA
The DNA here is from genome assembly GCF_017562075.2 of Anopheles merus. NCBI lineage: Eukaryota > Metazoa > Arthropoda > Insecta > Diptera > Culicidae > Anopheles > Anopheles merus. The sequence goes on along the minus strand of NW_024428159.1, from coordinate 36,035 downwards.
CAAGCTGGAAGAAAAAAGTGTTCCCGTGTGTGGCTCATTTACTACAAACAATACATACGTATGTATGTATAAAACTGAAGTACATAACACTCCGTAGCTTGCTTCATATAGTAGCTTGGCGTTAAATTATGGTGTTAGGGGCGAGGAACAAGCAAAACGTTTGTTGAAAACATTTCCTTCAAACACGCGTTGGTGTAATTTGCCACGTTGCTGGCAACGTTTTTGCGCTTTCAGCTTATGACTCATTTTCGGGGAAATTTTCCTTCATTTTCATACGGCACCCTCACTATACGCAGCATTCGAAACGCTTTCCGCTGAACAGGCGCGAGCGCAAGCTGTGTGGCTAGGCTGAAAAGGCAAACCGAGAGAAGAACGCAAAATAGATGAAAGCGAATGCGAACAATCAAGTAGGCATCTGTGTTTTTTTTTTTACCTGTAAAGCGAAGCACAATTTACAGGTGTTACGAAACGCATGGAAGAAGAAAGAGAAGAACAACATCCACCGCACGCGCGCCCCAACTGTATCAACCGAAAGCAATCCACCAAGGCTTGCTCAGCATAATAGTCGCAGGCTGTTTGAGGCCGACGAGAAAACCCCCACCACTACAGCAAGCCATGAATTTATCATGCTGATGATGTGCGGTGGTGGTTGGTGGAGTCCAGCCCACCACGGTCCCCCAAAACAAGCTCCACAACAACACACCGGAGGAATACCGGTACAACATGCGGCCCCTGGAGTAGTAGACCCCTTTCATTTGGATCGATATTTTGGCCCTGAAATCGATGTGTTCGGTGTAATGGTGGCGCGCATTTGCCCACCCGGTTAATAATCTCACACGTGAAAGTTGTCCTCTGTTTGTGCTTGGTGGCGAATGCAGTCGTAGCGTGACCACAACACCGTTGAATTAGCGTGACCCCGTCCGTTAAGTATAGCTTAAAAAAAAATGCCGGCAAACTGGTGCATAATCATGGACAGGCAAATCTTGATTGAAATTCTTCCTCACTGGGGAAGAGAGCAAATTGGCAAATGCTAGAGTAAAGCAAACATAAAACAGCTATGAAAGGTATTTGTCACCCTTTATAATTTCAACAATAACGGAAGAGATTAATCAACTTGAAGGCGAATGTAAGCCGTGCATTCTTTTTTCCTTCTGCCTTTTCGATTGATATGAGGTCTCGAAAGTACGGCCCCGATAGACGCTCTTATCTTATCGTGTTTAGCATCTTTTGCTGGAATGGGTTTATTTTCGCAGTGGCCAGTAAACTTCCTTGCCTCGACTTGGCTAATTTGCAGAACCACTTACAGCGTAATTCGAACGTACCTGTGAGTAAATAGCCCTTGGCGTTTGCAAAGGGCCAATCATATCGTCGAACTGCAAACAGAGAACTGCACTAGACTAGACTAGCTTGACGGCTTCAAGGACGAAAAAAGGTGTCTTGTGCGATGTATTTTAATTGAAATAAGTTCTTTATGTCTATTATATGCAATACAAGTTAAGATAAATTTCTCTTTTCATTGGGGGAAAGACTAATTGCCATTCATTTCGTTTCAGATTTGTATAACCAGCTCCGAAAATGGCTCTTTCAACGAGTGCGAATTTTATCAAATATTTATTATTCTTGTTTAACTTTTTCTTTGCGGTGAGTTGAGATACTAAAAAGCCACACCAACCAAATAACCAATTTAATCTTGCATTCTTTTTAACCCTTCTCTCTCTCTCTCTTATCTAGATCACGGGCGTGATCATTATGGCGGTTGGCTTAACCGTGCAAGGCGCTTATCACAACTTCCGCGACATTCTCGACGCAAAGTTCTTCAGCATTCCCACCTTCTGGTGGTGATTGGATCGTTCATCTTTGTGATTGCCTTTTTCGGGTGTTGCGGCGCTTACAAGGAAAACTACTGCATGACCCTAACGGTAAGCCGCCATTTGCGTTCGGATGCTAATTGTCTCCTGCCTCTCCTCCCTGTATTTAATCGCTGTGTTTGCTCATCCCGTGCTTGTTGTTATTTGCAGTTTTCCGTCCTGCTGATCTTGATCTTTATACTGGAACTGGCGGCCGGTATCAGTGGGTACGTGCTGCGCAATGACACCCGCGAACTCGTGAGCAATGCACTGAACTCATCGATGAAGAGCTATGGCGGCGAGAACGCTGGTGACATTACGCTGGTTTGGGACGAGATTCAGGTCGATGTGAGTATCTGAGTAGGATTTGAACATGATTTTCCTATAGCATCAAGAGCTCGGGCTAATATTTTCTTTCCAATTCCAGTTCGATTGCTGCGGAGTGTACAACAGCTCCGACTGGGGACGTGCTAATGCGGCGAAATTCAATGAAACTTTCCTACCGATGACTTGCTGCCGGCAGCAGACGGGTATGCAACATTATTGCATGAACTATGAGGATGGTGATTAATAGTTTTTTTTTTTTGCTGTTGCTTTTTCATAAAAGGTGCTGTCGGATATGTTGCTTGCCCGGATCCCACCAGTGCCACGCTGCGCAAAACGGGATGCATCGATTCGTTCGGTGATTTCATCAAGGCACACGCCGTAAGCCTAGGTGCTGCTGGAATAGCACTGGCAGTGATTCAGGTTTGCTTCTTAAGCTACCATTTATTCGTGTGAGATTTAAGTAATAATGTTTTATGACATTTTTTTCTTCTTCTATTTTAGTTCTTTGGAATTCTCTTTGCGTGCTATCTGGCCAAGCAAATCAAACTGCAAGGCGTCAGCAGCTATTAAGGATTGAAGTATCCTGTCGTGTTGCGGTGTATTTTTGAACTCATAAAATGTTTGAATTCCTGCTTCGAAAAGAACCATTACACACACGCAAAACATGCAAATATACTGTAACCAAGTTATCTAGATAATAGATACACGTGTCATTTCACTTTAATTTTATGAAAGAAAGGGACGGAGCCATCCATAAGAGACCCGGAGTCGCTGAAGTCGATCCATATGGTACTTAGGTTCAGTAGATGCAAGACTGCATAAACGATTCTGACCAGTCGGTGTAGCGAGTTCGGGCCAAATCACACCCAAAGTAGGTAAGTAACATCCAAGCAGCGAACTAAACCTACTGTGGATCGACCCGACGCGAACTCGCTGCACCCACCGATTGGAATCGATTCCAATTGGATCGCATCCGACTCTGCGTTGCGTAAGTTACTTTACATTAATTATTCCTTATCCCATCCCCTTATTGCTACCAAAATATTCGTTTACTTACCCCGTATACATCCTGCACTCGTGGGGTGGTACATTGGGTCTATTTTTTTTTTTTTTTTTGAAGATCATCGGAGATGACAATTGATTTTATTTTTAATAACGCATTCCTCTACAATTGCAAACCACACTCAGGGCCAACGACAAGGCTCCCTAATTCATCAACTTTACATCGGAACGCTGAGCCATATGTTTGTAATCAGTATGGACGTAGAACTCTTGGAAGGTCGGCTCCACCAACTTATCCTTCGGGATCGTCTTGAAAACCGGCTCACCATACCACGTGCCAACCTAGGAAGCGAGATTGTATACAATTAGAATCACAGCGACAAACAAACGACATCTCGCGCCCATCGTACCTCCCAGCCTTCGACATTCTTCATCAGTTCGGCCTCCTCGTCACGGTTTCGTCGCAGCTGCTTCAGGTACTCCCGGTCGCGCTCGGCAAGCAGCAGCGGATAGATGACGTTTCGCGCCGAACGCATCTCAATCTCGTTCCGGTGGTTCTCCTTCACGTTCAACCAGTACAGGAACAGTCCGACGGTCGAGATGCCGGCATAGCCAGCGATCATTTGCCATCCTGCAACAAGGTTTGGGATAATTATTTACCGCTTGTGTGTGTTTTCCCATCCCTTCCCGGAGGAAGGAGTGTGTTTGTGATGACATAATCGACACTTTCGCAAACTGTATCTACCTTTGAAGTAGGTTTTCGCTGGCACGCGCTTGAAAGGGATGTTCTGATAGCCACCCTTCGGTGGAAGATCCTGCAATTTGGCGGGGCTGCTCATCTTGAATATTCACGCGAGTTTGCTTCTATCAAAAAAACAAAACAGAACCGCAGATCCCTGCGGAAGACGGTTCTTTCGCAAGCCGAGCAAAATCGTGAAATTTTTGTTTTGGTACGGGGGGCTGTCAGTTCCAATCGCGGCTAACGTCATTCGCTTGTCGTGTCAATTTATAGGCCTTAGTTGAATACTTTGCACTTTCGGTCGTCGGCATCGATAAGTGTTTTTGAAAGGAAATTTGGAAAACCGTTGCAATTTTGTAAATCTCACACGAAAACGTAAATGGCAAACTTGTTTTGTATTCATACATCTATTCTTCGAAGTATAATAAGTCATTCAAAATAACATACCTTATATTAAATATTGAAATAGAAAATAAAATTAAATAAAAACCTTTTTTATTATTTTAAATTATTGATTATCTAATTTGATATTAGATATTAATAATATAATGTCTATTTTTTCGTTGTTCTTGACATGGCTTAAACTGAGCCATTAACACAATATAATAATTTTGAATCATCATACTGCTAACCCTCATTGACCGCCTCCAATTTTTAAGGGTCCAATTTGAATTTTTTTAAGATGTTCACGACGCTCGAAACTTACAAAAAACATCATTTTTCTAGTAGAATGAAAATTATGGTAGTTATCCATTTGAAGACCCTTTTCAATGTTAAGTAACTGTTTAATTTCTATTTTATTATTCCACTAAAAGCTGCTTTAAACCGCTGCCCGAACGACATTCTTCAGCTTGCCACGCCTAGCGCCGGTTCATATGTATTGGTAAATGACTAAATTGTGTTATCATATCAGTCTTATCTATCTGCACTAACTGATAAACACGCTGCAGTACTTTTTCCCGCTTGGCCGATTTGCCAGATGGAGGGGAGAATCCAAGGCCCGCTAAAGCTGACTAAAAATGTACGACAGCGGGATGGATACGGAACTACTGGATGGGTTACATCTTTTCCGTCGATATCGCAATGTTGACCAATTTGGAGTATGCCAATGGGTTCGGCTTTTCAGCGTGGAAAAAGCCCTCGTCGGATTGCGTAAATAGTCGCAGCTTGCGTACCAAGAAAAAGGCAAACGCTGCTCCCAATAGCTGCAATGGAATAGAACAACATTTTATATTCAATTTTCTATGCATCGTTCAATCCAAAAGTGTATCGTACCTGCAGTATCACCGCTCCAAGCGTGTTTGTTATCACCGTATTGCCCGTTTCGTAGAATATTTCGTACACTTTGCTGTGGCAGCCGGCGTCGTAGATTGTGCATTGCGTAGTATCTGCAAGATCGCAGCAGGAAAGTGGGACAAGCTGCGCTATCAGATCTTTATCATCTTCGGTGATATCGTCCGGTGGCATCGCCATCAGCCAATCGGTATAGTTATGGACGCCACAACATTTTAACTAAAACATATAAAAAAACACTCATCATGTATTAAACGCCATCTGCATGCTTAAAGTAAATACGCGAATACAACTGACCTGCATTTGATACGAATCGACGTACGGTTGCCAAGTAACGTCAACGGGATACTGATTAACCGAAAGCCACAGGTTCGATTCCATTTCCGTTTCCATGCGATCCCGCTGGGTGTACCCGATGAATGCAACCGTGCACTCCATCAATGAAAACACGACCAAAAGGGAACAGAACTGACACGAGAAAAGCACGTAATTATCAGTCCATCGTTAGGACCATTTGATCACTTCGCCAACAACGAACATCACTTACTGTATACAGGAGTGGTCGATTTTCTCTCCAGGTCCCGAGGAATCCTATGAATGCTAGCACCAGACACAACGCTCCGACCAGCAGCAGGAACAGGATCAAACGATACATCCGAATGTCCATCAGAACATCCAGCAGTTCATACTGCATCCGGGCGACCGTGCCGATGGTTAGCACCAGTACGCCCAAGTACTGCAAAAAAAAACTTTTTGTATTCACTTTCCTTATACATTGCACCATTAGCTAATAGTTACGCAAAGCATCGTGCAGATCATGCAGAAGAAAATTTTGATCCATTTTTTGGACCATCCTCCCGTTGGGGTTTGCTCCTTCATTGCGATTAACTACGCGTCTTCGACTGGGATTTCACTGCACTGCGAAGTGAATGATGTACACACTGGAGACTGGAGGCGCGTGGAGCAAATAGAAAAAATAACACACTCACGCACACACAGGCGCACAATCAGACTCAGGGCGAGTAAGGCTGATAAGAACACACCGGTGGTTACCACATCTTTCCGGACGTTTTCCTCAACACCGCGCCGAGCAGAAGGGTTCAGATTGTTTGTTTTTCATTTGATCGTTATGCCATATAGCACGTTTTACCGGGTCTCTCCATTGGAATCGTTCGTTGCTGAGTTATTGTTGTAGAGACATTGGATTGCAATGGTGCAGCTCTATGTAGCTATGCTGTTCTGTTTTGATCGATGCATGGTATGATCTAGTATGTGTTCCCTTGCGTTCCATGGCAACTGTTCTGATGATCTACTTGCGCCCTATGATGATGCGCCGCTTCATTCCAAAAGCATTCCTATGTCATCATAGAAATAGCTGGTGCAAGCAGTAAAACACATTCACAGCACGTTCAGCTGACAATGCAAATAACGGAGGAGATGACTGGTGCGGTAAGAAAATCTGTGTAAACGTGCGCCCAAAGGGAATGCTTGTTTGCGTAGCCACGGTCGGTGGAAGGGATCGTCAAAATTCTAAATAGCATTTCGCTTATCTTGTTATTAATTTTGATCAATCTGTATTAGTTTCCGTGCTGCAAAGTGAAATTAGGGAATTGAGAGTGGGTAATAATCACGAAATCTTCAGCACGAAACAAAACAAACCGCACCGAACAGGGGGTGGTTGTACGCAAGCTGAAATAACGTAAACAAACCTGCAAGCAAGAAACTTATACGGATCTTGAGCAAACACGTTGTATGTGCGCATCTTGGTTGAAGGGAAATGTCAAATTTGCAAACGTAAACAAGTCGGTTGGCGCGATTTAAATGTTTACGTTTTCGTGAATAATCTTGTACGCCGCCCGTGTCGGTCTAATTTGCTTGTTCTCGTTGTGCGTCCTGTGTTGCGTTGTTTGCCTACGTAAAATGCCTCCGAATCTTATGCTATCAGTGATCAAACTGGGCCAGAAAAGGCAGAATGATGAGTTAAAAGAGTTGCTCGAGAAGCTGCCTTCCTCGCAAGTGAGTAAACCGTGCCAACAACGTTGTGAAATGCATCGTGTAGCGACGCCCTACGAATGTTGATCGAAATCCCTGTTCTATCCTTTTAGCTAATCGATATGGTTGTTTCGAACATTGACTCCATCGACGGGTACACGCTCTGGCACTTCACCCTGCTTGGGCTGGCCAGCTCGGATCGATGTACCGGCAAGCGGTTCGAGCTCGTTATGGCCGTGCTGCAGCACTTGAACGTCGTTGAGCTGTCCACGAAGCAGGTGTTCGATCTTATTGCCCGTCTGCTGACCGATTTACCCTCACTCACGCCGGAACAGCTGGTCGAGATCTGCGAACTGTGCATCGAATCGATTCGGGCCGGCGATCCCAAATGTCTTACCTGGAAGCATTTGCTTCCGCAAACGCTACTGCAACTGTCGGGCAATTCCGGTCGGCTCAATGCCAACGGGATGCTACTGACCGGTGCCGAATACCGGCAGAAGGTGCTGGAGGAAATCTTCAAGATGAAGCTGCAGCTCACCATCCTGACGGCGCTGTGTGGCATGTTTCGCGATCTATCGCTCTCGAAGGACGAGACAAGCATCTTTGTGACGAAAGTGTCGGACAGCCTGAAGAACATCGAACCGTTGGAGCTTCCGCCGCTGGCATGCCAGCTGTTTCACGTCTGCCTAAAGCATCCGTCGCTGCTGGTCGTGCCGCTGATGGCGCTGCAGAAGTACTTCCACAAAAACTACTACAAAAAAGTGCTGTCGAATGAAAACAGTGATACGACGGACTTTGATAGTATTGGTACGGTTGTGGAGAAATGTTTTAATAACAAAAGTAATAATAAAATTTTCTTTTACAGATCGCTACTCTGATAGCGAGATCCGGGAGGCGGAAGAAACCATCCTGTTCCATCTCTCGAACGTAACCGAGTTCCGGGTCGACGAAGCGCAAACGGTGGCAATGTTTAAACCGTTTCAAAACAACCCGGAAGTGCTGCTGACGCCCTTTCTGGTTGGGGCGCTGCTTGCGATGAGCAAAATTAACCGCCAACCGGACACCACCGATGTCGTGTCCTCGCCCATAATGGCTTTCCTCATCAAGCTGATAGCGATCAGCGAGCAGGAGCGAGAAATGTGCAGCCAGTCCGCGTGGTGCCGTGGACGCATCGAACCATCGGTTATAGCGCGCATCGATCAGCTCTTCAGTATACTGACGGAGAACAGCCAGGAAGGGAAGGAGGTGGTAACGCCCGGGCTTATTAATTTTGCTTTCGCGCTACTGCTCGCTAAAAAGCAACCGAAACTGCACGGCATAGCGATCAACTTCTTTCAGCTCTTCATCAAGCGCCGTTTTATCTTCGGCAGCGGGATCATTGCAAAAATTAAAAAGTATCTTTTTGCCGACCTGGAGGAATCGCAGTTTAACACGTGCTTGACGACGCTAAGCTTGACGAACGCACTCACCGTGTCGGAGTGTACGAACACGATACAATTCATCATGGATTATTTGCTGCTGGTAAGAGAAGCAGTCGTTTGGGTAGTTTACTGTTTTGCGTGAACAATAATGTTTGTTTTCCCCCTTTTGTTGTAGATCAATGGAACGCATGCAATGCGGTTTATGGCATTCATCTTTCCGCTGCTTCGAATTTCACATACAATCCGCGATCGCTACATCGAAGTGCTGCGGAAAGCGATGTACAATGGGTAAAGATGAAATGTCGCTTTGCCTCGACATTCTCCTACAATTATCAAATTATCCTTCTGTTTTTCAATCCATCCACACAGTGAAACTTCCACCCGTATAATGGGTGTGTTTGGGTTCTGTTCGTTGCTGAAGCAACTGAAAAACAATAATGCCCGCCGTTCGATTATGGGCAGCGGTGGCGGCAACTACACGCAGCTAACCATCTCCGGCATGTCGCTGCTCTCCCAGGCCGTCTATGGATCGCAGAACAATCCGAACGTACATTTCGACATGCTAACGCTGGAAATAATGGGCATGCTGCGAAAGTAGGTCTCGTGGCTTCACTGTTTGGGACCCAATTTTAAGCAATTGCATCTCTTCTCGTCCCTTCTTTCAGATGCTTTACCCAAACGCTGGAGGTGCGACAGATGCTGTACGAAGCACTCGGAAGGGCCGTTGAGTTCAACACGCAGCTGCTGCCGCACGTACTACAGTTCATTGACTGGCACTTTGAAAGCTTTTTTGGAGAGAATCCCAAAGAATCGTTCCGGATCGACTTTGACAAGTGCGTCCGGTACAAGGGTGAGATGGGCGAGGACTACTATTCCGCGGACGAACAGCGGCCCATAGTGGTGTATGACAATGTGGGACGCTTGACAGCGTTCATGGTGCACTGTGTGGTGCTTTGCGATCAGCATGACGTTCAGCATGATACGGGTGCGGTACGGAGCACGTTGCAGCTTGTTGTCGAACGGATCGATAATCTGAGCGTCGATGATCTGGGCATAGTAGGACCTGTTGTCATATTATATCATCGCTTGTTAAGAGCAATTTACTGTACATTCATATGCTGCTGTTTTTTTCTATTTCACAGGCTGGCACGCTGGATGCGAAGAGTCTGGTCATTGCAACCCAATACTTAAACATGCTCGAAGCTGCGATGGCATATTGCGCATACAAAACGCAGCCCGACAACGTGCTATTGCGCGATTTCGTACGGCTGTTCAAACATCATCAACATTGTGTTGAGAAATTTAAGGTACGTGTTATCGTGTTTTCTAAAACCTATTACTCTAATTCAGTACTTTTACTTTAATGTGAACAGAAAATGGAGCCGAAAAAAGGAAACAAAAAACAAATTTCAGAAGCTTCAGCCAACGCATCAACGTTGAACGCCTCTTCCAAGACAGGAATTTCGTTTAAACCAGAAAATATTTGGGACTTGGCCACTGTTGAGAGAATGCTTCACATTTCGCTTGAGTAAGTGTTAGCAGAATGATAATAAAATAACATATCCCTAAAAATATATTCCTTTACCATCTTTTCAGTACCATGACCAATTACGGCAAGGAAGAAGATCTTAAAATATTCCGCGGCAATCGCGATCTGCAGCAGTACATACTGAAGATTGCGTGCCAAAAGCTGGAAAGCTTACGCTCCATGCCGGATTATTGGCAGGTGAACCATAGCAAACGCATATTTGGCCATTTGGCTGAATGCACAAAGCTGGTGTACGATCGATGCATCAAGAAAACGACCGAGCTGATCGGTAACGGTGGCCTCCTGGTAGCACAAGCCGCTGTAGAATGCTTTCGGCAGGGCCTTATCTCGGCCGTCGAGCTATATGAACGGAAGTTCAACGATTTTCTGCAGCTGATATGTTAGTTTGCTTGCTGTTGGTGCTGTTTGCAAGAAAGAAAAGCCTGTTAGTTGACTGCTTCTATTTGCTTTTAGGTTGCACGATTGGACCATCCTTCAAGAAAGAGTTGTTTGCGCAGCTGCAAACGATCGTAGACGAATGCTTCAAAGAGGGATCCGAACCCGAACCGATCGGGGAGAAAATCGTCGTGGGTTTGCTGCAGTGCCTCGAGCTGCTGTACAAATCGTCCGTTGCTAATCAAGACCACTTGACGCAGGGGTACGATTGGTTGCAAAACTTCTGCATCAACACCAAGCTGAAGCAGAAATCGTTTGCTATCATTCATCGGCTGTTGTTTGATTTGCGCATCCGCACACAAACGGGAGCGTACTTTGATTCGATAGCAATGCGTTTGGAGCTTAAGTTTGGCCAGATTGCAGCAGAAGAGACGAGCCCGCTGTTTTATTTTAAATCGATCACTTCCGCCACGGCCGAACCGACGTTCCACTATCTGTGTGCGATCTTTCGACAGCAGTTGGAAGAAATCGAGCATTTGATTCTGCGCACCAACAGTCTTATGATACGTTTGAAAGTGTTTGGATTGGACGATACGGATGAGAGTAAGTACAGTGGCAATATTGCGACCCAATCCGATGACCAAATAATAAAACAATCTCTTATCTTACAGCATCACAACTGCTCAAGTCCATCGAACGATCGATCTGCTCTCAGTTGGTGCACATTCTCGGCTCGCTGACACATTTGTGCAATGCAAATTTGCCTCTCGGAGCGACGATGGATGCGCTGATCAAACTCTTACTTTTGGTTTACGGGTGTCTTGCCAACTTGAGCAAACATTTTCTGGCTCGTCACGCAATTGTTCCGATTGCTTACGACGTTACTAAGTATGTTGTCGGTTGGCTTATATCCTAAAGATTCCAATAATTTTGTCGCTTTTTCATTTAAGGTTTAATTTAGTGGTGAAATCATCCAAACCACTTGCTTCAAAGATTTACGACCTTATTCCATTCGTCGAGGAGAACATTATCGGGCAGGACGAAGGGGACGAACCGGTAAACTCGGCGAAAGCGAAATCAAATCGCGATAAGGTGCTGCGGCAGACAAAATTGATCCCCAAGCTGGTGTTTCGCATTGAAACGTTTAACAAAATCGTGATGCAGCTGAGCAAGAAAACGAAGAAAGATTTAACCTACCTGCTGCACATGGGCACGGTGCGCGATTTTCGCATCAAAACGTCTGCACTGGTAGAGGCCATCCAGCGGACAGTGACGGACCGAACGGAGATGGACGAGGACGAGGAAGCAGTTGAACCACAGCTGGATCCGGACAACGCCGACGACGATGGTGATGATGATGATGGTGAAGGAAGCATTAATCATACGGCCTGTTCGAATCGTTCAGAGGTAACGGGTGCCGTCAAGCAAACGAGAGCTAACAAAACGTCCCTGAGTGCGGAAGCGCTTGCGTTGAAAAATTTAGCCAAACTTAACGAACGCACCAGAAAGGCGGCGAAGAAACGTGCCTTGGAGCACGCAAGTGAAGAGGTGGAAGTGGACCCACCGGTGGCGAGTAAAAAAGCCAAAGCGGCCAATAGGAAATCAGCATCGGGCTCGAAAATAAACAAACGTGCACTGGAGGACGTTAGTGCCGTACAGAATGTGGAAAATGTGGAGCCTGGCGTGCAGCCTGTTACGCGAACACGTACGCTGGGGTTGCCAAGACGAAGCGCAAGAAAAAATGATACATAATGAAGATGGAAACATAGAATGGCACATTGTGCTACAAAATCCATGACACAAGGTAACGAATAAATGAAAATTTGAACTTCTAGCAAAGTTCAACAGAATAAAAAAACATCGAAAAACTTGTAACTCTGTGTGACAAAGCTACGTAAGTATACATGTGGCAGTATTAGGAATTACAAAATAATCAAATAATTGTATTCATCCGTTCTCAGTTCTTTATTACGATGAAGATAAAACTAAAATGAGAGTAGGCGTAATTTGCAGGAGTAAACCTGAACCCCTGTAACAGTTGACAGGTTACTTTAGTAGTGTTAGTAAGGATCGATCTTGCCCAATATTTAAGACAAACCCCGTCAAATACTAATGTACTCTGTTACGCTATTAGAATGGTATCTGTTAGCCTGATGCTGTTGGTGTAGGGGCTGGTGTAATTACAATACACCGATAAAACTAGGCTAAAGTTCTTGTACACATTGACAACACTGTGTTATAATCTCTATACTGTCAGCACTGTGGCACCATAGAGACGATCTTTGCAGGAGGTTGTTGTGTCTGGCTCGTCGAATTTACCCTCGGACTCGCCGTGTGTGCCAAATAAGTAAGTACAGCTTCTCCCTAGCTTACAATGTTTCGTTGCCTATTTAATGCGTAACCAAGTTACAGTTTCGCTGTGTAAAATATACGAATAGTCCTTTCAAAAAAGCCAACAATGAGTGACGCGGTGTGCCGATTGTGTTTGCGTGACGTCGATCCAGACGATAGTGGCTCCTCCGTATTGGACGCAGCGTTCCAAAAGGCACTTGCAGCTGTGTTTAGGTTTAAGGTACGCACAATCAATAAACATTAGAAGGGTTTAGCAAGCTACCATTACTAATGGCACAAATTAATCTTTTTGTTTCAACACAGATAAAGTTTAATGAGGATTTACCTCAGTACACCTGCAAGCAATGTTCGTGGAACGTATTAGACTTTCACAGCTACAGCGAGATAGTGAAAAACAATCAGGAAAAGCTTCTCCAGGATACGTCACAAACGAATCGATCAAATAACACATTCACCGAAGACTCCTTCGAAGGCTTCGAAGATCAGGGTTTAGAAGAAAATGGACTGGAAAAATTAAGCTCAATGAAAACGGTTGAAGAAAACGGTCACATTATTTCCGATAAGAAGCAGGATTTGGAACACAGTGAAATGACAAGCGAATATCTGATGGACTGTGAAACAACGACAAGCCTAGTGAATGGTGCTGCTGACAAACATTGTTCGGTTCTAGTTTGTGAAGAGTTCATAATCTCTAATCTAAATAATGAAAACGATTCATCGAACAGCGATACAGTCGAAACACCCATCGAAAGGGATAACCTTACTGCCGATGACCGTTTAATACCAGCGGGTGATGGCAATGAAGAATGTGAAATTTATAACGCAAATGCAAAACGAAAACGTGTAAATAGCTCTACAGATAAGGACACTGCTTCGGTATCAAACGGTTTGAAATTACATCAAGAACTGTTAGCTGGCAAAACTGATGAATCGTACGCCTGCGAAGATTGTGGAAAAACATTCGAAACCAAATGGCAATCTGAATATCATAGCCAGAAGCATCATACCACCGTAAAGTGTCCCTGTTGCAACAAGTCTATACTGGCGATGGACTTAAATTCACACATACTGACCCATCAGCGAGACTTTCGGTGTAGTTTATGTAAAAATAATTTTTTAAGCAAATATGCTTTCCGAAAACATATGAATCTGTGTAAAATGGGTGACGTTAGCAAGGGAGTATGTTGAGACTCGTTTTTTTTTTATTAAAAACTTGAAAAGTAAAATAAAATTTTGTATGTAACGAGTAAGCAAGCTGACGGATAGCAACGTAGGAGACCACTGTATATTTCTAATTTTATTAATAATAATAAACCAAACCAGTAGAAGTGGACCAGTGAGCAAAACGACGGTACGTAAACCGGAGCAACGGTATTTGGAGCAATTTCTTTTCTTTGAAGTTATCGGGGATATTGCGTAGCAAAAAAAAAATCGAAATAATACTGATCTTGCAGGAAGTATGAAAAACAAACATTGGAAACGGGTTTTCTACTATCTACTTCACCCTTGCTGTAGCAGTACAGCGCTCTGGTGGATTATGTTGGTACTAAACCAGCGCTGTCAATAACGTCAAACATCGTACGATCAAAACAAACCAATTGCCATAAACATTTTGTTACCTTCACGCGCTCCAGACGCGATCGTAGCGTTCTGTGCCGAAAACTGGTTGTTTTATATCAAATTATGTTCTTTTTTGTTGAGAACAGTTTGGTGAGTGTTTAGTGAAGCAAAAACAAAAACGCGTCCACAAGAAGAAAGCGTTGAAACCCGTGCCAAAGCAGCAACCAAGCGTAAGGAAGCGGCGTCGTTTGGCAGCGCCAGAGCCCATACAGCGTCTGGGTCGTTAATGGTACTTTAAGGTTGGTTACAGTTTTTCTGTTTTGTGTGTCTGTATTTATGATGCTAGTGGGCCATTAAATACCTTCCCCAGTATTGCACTGTTTCCTAAAACAGCTGCATAAACATACCGTATTGCTTTAATCATCAACCCCATGAATAGCTTCAGGCGCATCGCTCGGTTCCGTAAGGACACTGTTATGAAAGAGGTGTAACACCTTCAGAAGATTGTGCTTTACACCATTATTAGGAAGGAATGTGTGTGGACAACTCTTGGCTCATGATTTAGTATTTTTGCTGTCCTAGACATTTGATTTGTTCTAGCCTAGCCTCCTGACACGGATGCTATCCCTTTATCCTTATTATTCATGATACCACGGTACAGTTCATTCAGTTCAGTTCAGTTTGATACATGATACGACTTTCTAATTTTTGATAATATTTCTCACCAAAACGTATCACTCCTACTGTAATGCATGCTGGCTTACATACCATAAGCAGGCCAAGACGGGCGAAGGTTATAGTGTGTAAAATAAAAAAGAAGATTATAAAGAAGGGAAACCGAAAACGTCTGACCGAAAACCTATGGTCACAGGTAGCAAAGATTCCAGTTGTGAATGTCAACCAGAATCTGTTAACCAGAATCTTCGATGTATGTATACGAAAACGTTGCAATTGGAAACGAAATAGGAATCTTACCGTTACTGCTTTTGAAGTTTAAAAATGTACCCAACACTCACCTGAATTTCAGCAAGTTTATCAAAATTGTTTCAAGAGAAATGAAAGCTGCAGTTGCCTAGATACAACGATTACTTTACTGATTCTGCTGATAGCAATGCGAACAGTATGATATAATGTTCTAAAAACATCAAAAGAAACCACAATTTTCTAAGTCAGTTTTGACAACTTGTACGATCGTTCCCGCTTCGAGTGAGTTTGGGAGAATACAGTCAGAAATCAATAGTTTTAACGCTTTTTATTTGGCCGCTCAATGATAGGCCAATCAAATCAATTACAAAGTATGCGTTTTTTTTATTGGAAAACCAAGCTTCGTAAAAAAAAAACAAAAATGCAAGAATCCCTACTCTGGCTCTGGAAAACTGTATGCGATTCCAGATTTAAATCATATTTGACTCCGCAATTCTGAACCAGTCCGTTTGAGTCCGATTGAGTCCGATTGTGTCCAGCGAGTCCAATCGAATGCAGTCAAGCGCAAAAGGGCTATCAAAATTAAACTTGGACGAGTGAAAATTAACATTGGGCCAGTCCAAACATGTCGTTGGTGTCAGAGTAAGTTTCGTTAGCGACAAAACATGCAGCACACATTGCTAAATGTCTTGGAGCCCCCTGCTTTAGACTGTTCGTCAAATATCTCTAATGCAGCCCTCAAAGTGGAACTATCCAAATACGGACAGATACAGGATATCAAGGGCCTGGTTTGGGAGAGTCCATAGCGTTTCGCAGGCAACAAAAGAAAGTGCAAACGAAAAACATAGGCCAAGCAACAATATCAACAAAAAGGAACGGGAAGAAAGTAAAACACAAGAAATGCTCTAATTCAGAATATAATCCATGAAAAGATATTCAAACACGCACAGGCCTTGAAAAAAGTTTAAAACTAAAAAACACACTGAAAAAGAAAACAACCGATTCAAACGAACCATGAAAATTTTAAACCAAGAAGCAAACACCATGATATAAACATATGAAGCCTTCCATTATCTACTGTCATCAAAATTAACAAACCACAAACAACAAAACATTAGAAACATCCTATACCAGAAGATCTCCTTCGACTCCAGTTAGTCGAAGTCCATGAAGATAAAGTTTGACTCTGAACATGGGGATTCAAACATAGGAGGATACATCACCCTCTTTTGCAAAATAGAAGAAGAAAGATCACCAGAAAGGCCCGCGGTTGCTTCGAGTTAAAGACCGCGCTCGGATAAGGACGGTCCCGTCCCTTCCCGTTACTGTGACCATTTCACGCTATGGGCTCGGAACATTCCACGCAACTGCCGGGAACAGCCGCCGACGGTGCCCTGCGCACAGGCAGCCTACATCGCCACTCGACGGCCAACCCCACCGCGTCCGGTACGTCCTCGTCGACGCCTGGGCGCTCCGGGCTGGCGGGAGGCGGTAGCGGCGGCAAGCTGCAACGCGGCAACACGATTGCGGTCACTGGCACGACACCGGGCGGCGGGGTGGACGATGGCTACTCCACCTCATCCGTCACACCGTCCTCGGCGTACATCTGCGACTCGCGGCCCGTCTCGCCACCCATGAGCGTTTGCTCCGATTCCGACTTGCCCTACATCTCCTACACAGACAAACCGATCGGTGATTCACCGAAGCTGCGCAACAAGCAGCAGGCGAAGCAGACCAAATCACGCCCAAACAGTGCGATTATCATGGGTAGAACGTCACAACAGCACCAGCCCCACCACTACCAGCAACATCTCACCCAGCAGCTGGAGGGCAGGGGTGGCAAGGGTCGACCCACAGCCGCACCGACTGGTGGCGGTGGAAGCGGCGGGGCGCACAGCATCGTGGTGGTGAAGTCGGCCGCCGCCCGGGACGTTGGCATCGAAAAGGATGACGACATCGTCCGACTGCAGAGCGTGCCGATGTTTCTGCCGGTGATGCGCGGCACGCTGACGCTGCCGGCGAACCGCGACCCGGAAGTGCTGGAGCGGCTGCAACCGACCCATCTGATCAACATGTGCAGCCGGCTGCAGTCACACTTTAACACGTGCGCGGTGCACGTGTCCTCGGAGCAGCAGCAGATAACGAACCGCATCAAGGAGGTCGACCAGGAAGTGTCGAGCGCGCTGGCCCAGCTGGTGCAGAAGCAGAAGCTGTACACGTCGTACGCGGAAACGTTCTCGAAGGTGCGCCAAATCTCCCAGCAGCTGACGCGCTGCAACGACATACTGAACCAAAACATCGAGAGCATGGAGTATCTGAACAATCTGCTCAGCGTGGAGGACCGGCTCGAGCCGTTCGTGTGGAAGACGGAGTAGTGGTTTAGGGGAATAGCGTTTAAGAGCAAGGAAAGCGCAAGGCAAAACGGCACATATGGTGGGCGGGTGGTGTAACTCTAGTCGTGCTCTGCAGTGCAATAAGCAGCCAAAACAGTGTGGCTCAATGCTTATCAATTTAATCAGTTGTATTGTATTGTTGTTTATTGAAAAGATATTGACCGGAAAGCTGTCTTCCGGTTATTCCTTATCACTTATAATTACCCTAACTCTTAAGACTAGCAATAAATAATACATAAAGCACCGAACAAAAACGCTTTATTACGCCAGCACAGTAAACCTCGTTTAAAATCGGGTCATTTTCACTAGAAGCTCATCTATGGCCGACGCCAGACACACCGAAAACTCCGCTGTAACGGAAAAAAACATATGAAATGTAACGCATTGTAACGCTCCTACGACCGATTTTGGTCCCCCTGTCGACGACCGAAATCCTAACGAAATTGCTGTTAGTATGCTTTGGCACAATAGTATGCTTTGACGCAAATTTAAACCTGAACTTTCTTCTGTGTCGTTTTTGTTAAACCGTAGATTGTACCAATTTCCATTAACTTTTGACGTTATATAGATCCTCATCAGTAAATCATTCACTTATCCTCTGCATAGTTAAAACATTTTTTTCCATCATTAACGTGTTTTACTTAACTAACGTATCTTTTAGACATTGTCAACAATTCAACCTACGACGGTTCAGCACACGCTTCACAGTTAAAATTGTTCTTGAAGACGATTAGTAAAAAAAAACTAAAGCAATATCAAGTAAGGCAATGTGTGACATCATTTGCAGACTATGCTTAAAGGACCTGGATGCGGATGATCCGGATGGAAGCTCTATTTTAGATGAAAAGATTAGAAAAGCGATGAACAATGTGTTTTGCTTTAAGGTAAGTACATGTTATCCTCGTAAAAAAATCCAGCTACTGGATTAAATGAAATATATGTTGGTGTACTCATGGTAATATAGTTACGAATACGAATATAGAATACGGGACACTATTCTTAGCTTGAACCCAAGATGGGCATTTTGTGAAGTACAGTGAACCCTCTCTTATTTGACACCTCTCCAATTTTAAAAACCTCCCTTATTTGAACATTTTGCACAGTCCCTTGATTTCCAGTACATTTTTGTTCCTCTAATTTGGAAAACCTTTGAAATCTGTGTCCCTCTTATTTGAGTATGGTGTACCATGGTTATTGAAAGATGTATGCTCAAATTAGCGATTCTGTTCGCAGTTTCCTATAGCAACAGTTAAGGCTGCATACTAAATGTTCTGTCTCTTTCTTGTTTGTATGGACCTTTCATTCACTTTAAACCTCAGTAATTTGAAAACCCCTCTTATTCGACAGTCCCATCGCTTCTCAAATAAGAGAGGGTTCACTATAGTTCGACGCCGCGGAACAGACCACAGAGAGTATTCTGTTTTTTCCCAAAACCGAGCATATATTTGGCCAAATAACAATTAATTTGGGGCTAGAATTTTGCAAATGGTATCGACAATGATAGAACGTTTATGCAACAAAGAAAAAACGTTGCTTCCTCAATTAAGCATGAAACATGAAACATAGTGGGGCCGTCCGCATGTTGATTTCGAGCAATAAAATATTCTACGCGATACAGGGAATTATTGACGTAATAAGCATTAAGAATGTTATAGGAAAGGATAAACCGGATATCAACCTGACTCTGGTTACGTTCTACGAACCGGGTCGGTGGTCATCCAATAGGCTCATGCAGATATTGTGATCACTATAATTAGAAACCCAATTTAGTTATATAAAAATTAAGCTTTTGAATCGTTACAGGTATGCTTTGAAGCGGAATTACCCCAGAACATCTGCAAACAATGCTCCTGGAATGTGCAAGATTTTGAATGCTTTAGCGAGCTAGTGGAGAAAAATCAGAAAATATTAAAACAAAAATATATGCCCAAGAAAACCCCTCATTGCACTGAGGACGGATCCACAGAACAGATGGATCATGAAAACCGCGGACAGGAACCATCGACCCAAAGTCAACTTGCAACAGTATCATCTTCAACAGTATCTGATATATATTTGGATTCGAATGTCTATGATAAACCTTTGGTGGACATGGCGTGCAAGACTGAGCTGGATGAGGTTGATGTGGTAGATGAGTTCCATCCAGATCTTATGGAAACTTCGATCCGGTATAGAACAGTGGCGTACAATTATGACGTGTGGTGATTACAAAATATCATCCGATTATGATACAACAGAGAGCTTCTCTAATGAAGAAAATGTTGAAAACTTCCTAGAAATAATGGAAGAAAACAACAACCCACCCAACGGACCAAGTGAAGGAAAATTAAATAAACAAGAGGAAAAAGATGGCTTGAGGTCAGTGTCAAATCACTGTCCGCCCGATACTAACGACAAGGAACAGTACGCATGCATGGTGCCATCGCAAGACTCGTTGAAAATGAGCAACGACAAGGAAAATGAATTAACAAATAACGATAAGGGAGAGTTTGTGTGTGGTGAGTGTGGACAAACATTCGTAATTAAAAAAAAACTGTACTCACATCGGCAAAACCATCAGCTACAAAAGTGTGTGATTTGCAGTAAAACGTTGAAGCGAAAGAGCTTTCAAAGGCATCTCCTAACTCACAAACGGGAAAACATCGAAAAGGTTATGAAAAAAAAGTATCGTAACAAACCACATTAATTTATATAAAATCTACTTTAGCATGTACGCGAAAACGAAAAAAGCAAAACAATTGTTGTGATAAAAAGTAGTTAATGTACAAAAAAGAAACATCAATGTATGAATGTATGTTAGTACGTCAGTAGTTTTATTATTATATTTCATTTGTCTGGACGCATCACGATTGCAAAAAGAATTGATTATTTGCAAAGCATTAAAATGTGCAAGTAAATAAAGGCTTGAAAAAAAAAGTTTCTGTAAAGATACCGTAATGCTTCGAATTAGGGACATTTATGCATTTTTGGTATCTAATATTTTGATACAAATTCAATTTTATTCAGTTAAACCACTGTATTACTCACTTGACTAAAGCAAACCTTCTATATTTGAGAAAAAAAGATTCAAAAGAAAGATTTTCAATAATTTTACTCGAAACATTCCAAAATATCATAAACCTGCAATGATTTGATTTATCGGACAGCCTCAAAATTCCTTTCATAATCTTAAAACAAGCTAAAATATACACACACACACTATACCTTTTAGTTTTTAAGGTCTAGACACTTTATTCTGGATGTAAAATTTATTTGTATGCAACAAATGAATTAAATCAAGATAAACAATCTTGTTTCGTTATCCGGACAGAATTGATGTTGTGATTTAATCAAATTCAGAGCAGAATATGATAAAACACTGTTGTTTTCGCGTTGATAATTACTTCCACAATAGATTCCGAGGTATTCCAATGCACGTGGACGCGATTAATAGGAATTATCGAAGAAATAACAATGGTGTAGATTTGAAGCAAAAATGCTAAGAATGCCTCTGGTGGTGAACTGACCAACAGAAAATATTTACTTACTGTGGCATCATGGCGTAGTAGGGGTCAGACACATTTTTAATTTATTGTAGTACATCATGGCAAACATAATTAAAAAATTAGTAAGCAGCATGTCCAAGGACTGGGTATGAAGATATTCAATAAAAACATGCCGAATGTCCGGAATTATAACGTTAGTTAAGTATTCCGCGTGTAGTAATGCCAAACCATTGAGACATTTGTTTCCATATTTACCGACAATAAAAAATATGGCTTTGATGTTCTGATTTCCTTATTTAATTCTTTGGACTTTGGATTGAAAGAGGTCTACAGATACCTAGAGGTTCCCTTTAGGATAGTTCAGGGAATTCTCACAATAGCCAATATGTGATCAAACAATGAGACAATGTGGGTGCTTCGTTCGGCATAAAAAATAGGATAATAAATTTGGCATATACCGCGCGAAAGCGGATAAGCTAACAGTTAGTATTTAGTATAAACGATTTAGTATAACCAAAAACATGCAAACTTATTCTCTGAGACAACTGGTACATAACATTTGCATAACTGGTAGGTATGGGTATTGAAGGATGTAATGCGTAGGTATAGGTTGTACAACAGCATAGAGGCCAATAATGTTTAGGCAATCATAAAGAAACGATAAGAAACGATTTCAACAAAAATCATAATTTGTCCTTGGGGCAGAGCGAGAGCAAAGAGAGCGGAAATCGAATAATGTTTCAGAGGCATCAGTATAAATAATGAACAAATAAATGAAGAAATTGAACGAGTGTACTTACTAATAGAACTTTACGAGCCGGGGGGGGGGGTCGTCTGTTTTCATACTTATAATATGACCAGCCCATCGTAGGCTGGTGACGCTGAACGACAGAGTGATCATTGTTCATCTCGTCGTTGTTGCGGTTTCTCCAGTGTCCTTCCACACGCAAAGCGCCAAAGATCCTTTCGAACGTTTTCCTCTTGAACATGACTAAGAGCGTCAGATGTAGATAGAGTCTCAGATGTCTCAGAGGCTTATGTGAGTACCGGTACTGGAAAGGTACGATATGGTCCCAGCACCGTCCATTCCAACAGGTTCTTTGGGGTGTACTGCTTTCTTAGGTTATAGAATCAATGTTTGGCAACCAACATATTTGCGCGCCACACGGCTTTCAAATCGAGAAAGGCGATATATTGGCGACTTCAAAAGAGCGTTCATCTGTCCGTACGTCATAACTCATTGAGTTAAATAGATATCTAAGCCCGTGCTATGCTACCATATGGGATATTGAAATCTATGAAGAGATGGTCCGCATGTTGTTAGTATTGTGTCATCTTCTCCAATATCTACCCCTTGTAAAGATCTGTTTAGTGGTGGATTTTCCATTACGGAATCATGATCATGCTTGATAGTTTCTGTCTATCTTTTCGACGTGACGAACAAGTCATACCTGTAGCAGCAAGAGACTATCTTACATGCGGTATGCAACATCGTAATACCCCTGTAGTTGTTGCAGTCCAAACTTTCGTCCTTCTTGTATATGGAGTAGACGCTGCCAAGATCCCAAGCGCCACAGATTAAGATTAACCGTCATGTGTACAACCGCCTACCCGGGTCAGTTTCGCATCTTTATTCCACAATAACTTTGGATTAAAAAAATCGTATCGACATTAAATTTAAAAAATGCCTCAGAAAAGATGTGTTCTACCCAAGTGCAAATAATAAAAAAAATTTAAAATATTTTTTAAATTATTCAAGTTTATATACCCTTCACATGTACAACAGCCTACCCGGGTAGGGCATACATTTTGTATGGAAGAGTTATGTGTTTTCGTGGTTAAAAGCGTATATCTTTTGAATTACTTGTTAGATTTGAATGAAATTGTTTTATAGGATCACAATAATGTCTTATAACACATCGTTGTAAAATTAGAATTTTAAACTCCTATCAATATTTTTTCAATCAAAAATGTGCTGTAACTCCAACACCCCAACCGGCCTTGCCGCAGGTTTTGAGAGGATACTTATGTCTTTTTCTTTTCTTTAAAATGTTGTATTACAGTGTAACAATATATTGAAATTAACACTGAAATCACCTCTTTTAAAATGATACCAACCACTACAAGAATAGAATTGGCTGAAAGTCAACACACACATTCATACTTTTGTCATAGTGTTACCACCGACAAACCGACATGACACTGGCCTTACAAAAGTGTCCCACACGAAAGTACTGTCATTTACCAGTGAGGCGAACACTTCTGTCAAAGTAAGCTCTGTTCACTGCTGCTTCGATGTAAACAACTTTTCTAAATACAAATGGCGAAGGAAGTGTGAGGCAAGATTTTGTGAGAATTATTGGACAAAACACCCAGGAAAATTATTTTTAAGTTTCCAAATCAATGCAAAAGATGTGAGAAGTACATAAAACAATACGCATTGGAATTTGCGAAGAAAAACAAAAAGGGGTTTTAGCCAAGGACCGTAAAGATATCAGGTCAAGTTATAAGCCCGTTTTGACAGCTAGGTGGAAGAAGAATCGACGAAGAAAACTGACAGTTAGTTTTCCGCGTTTGGCGAACGCTTCAAGTTCTCGAAGGAAAATTTCCATTTTAAATCACGGGCTGTGTTGTAATAAACTAAAATATTCACCCAAATTGATCTCCACCAAATATTGACCATGCAAAACGTAAACAATCCATCAATACATATGCAAGCGGAAAACCATCTGTCAAAATCGGAGCCCAGGGGGGGGATCGCCAAAAGCGCTATAACTACACCTCATTATACATTCCACCTTGGTTTTAGCAGTTTCCTCTCTGTGTCAGTGTAGTAAGCGAATCATTATAGAGATGGCGCTAGTGTTTAACGTATTTTCATTTGAAATAAGGAGACAACTTTTGAAGCTCATTTTGTTCGAAGTGTCACGTCGGTTTGTCGGTGGTGTTACTGCCGAATAGAGATGGGTGTTTTGGAGCGCACCAATGGCTCCGAAGTCGGCTCGGCACCCACGGCTCCAGAGCCGGATCCACACCAACAGCTCCGGAGCCGGATCCGCACCAACAGCTTCGGAGCCGGCGACGAATCAATGGCTCCGGAGCCGGCGGTGAATCAACGGCTCCGGACCAACGGCTCTGGACTAATGTTTCAATAGGGACGGCATTGTATGATAGCCTAAAAAACGAATCTATCTTCTCGCAAGTGTAGAAGCTAACACCCGATGTGATTGTGTGATTGTTGAACAATATTCAACACTTATCGATTTTTTTTATAGATTCCATTCAACATTATTTACTCAGCTAATTATGGATCTTCCCGATTGAAACTTTATTGAAAATGATTTTTTGGTTAAAAAAGCCGTTCTGTAAAAACCGGCTCCGGAGCCGTGAGTGCGGAGTCGTTGGTGCGGAGTCGGTTTCGGAGTAACTGGAGCGGAGTCAGCTTCGGAGCAGGCTCCGTTGGGTTGGAGTGGAGGAGGTTCCGAAGTTGTCTGGTTGCCGGTCGGAGCCGGTTTTTAATAAAACATGATGAACATATATTATAGATCGTCAACATATATTTTTATACAACAAGCAAAACAATGGAAAAATGTATATAACTTTTGAAAGAAACGTAAGTAAAACTTAGAAAAAGACCAATCATCCACTTAAAACATGCGGCCTTGCCAGTTATGGTGGAGGAGTTAGAACATATTTTTGATTGAAAAAAA
Organism: Anopheles merus; assembly: GCF_017562075.2. NCBI lineage: Eukaryota > Metazoa > Arthropoda > Insecta > Diptera > Culicidae > Anopheles > Anopheles merus. The sequence goes on along the minus strand of NW_024428159.1, from coordinate 11,066 downwards.
TCTTGATAGGATTTTTCAAATTCTAATTTTCCTACGATATGTTATAAAACATTATTATAAACCTTTAAGATAGTTTTCATTCAAATCTAACAAGTAATTCAAAAGATATACGCTTTTAACCACGAAAAACATCATTGATCCATACAAAATGTATGGCCTACCCGTGTATACGGTTGTACGATTACGTAAAGTTTTTTGGTCGTACACAAGACGGTTAAACGACTGGAAAATCAAATATCCATAGAAAAAACAAAAGCTCCATAGTTTTAATGGTCTGCTCAATAGATGTCGTTTTAGAACTCATCATTGCTGTCCTTTTCTAGCAAATGCGTTTCGCCTAGCCTCATTCGATCTTGGCCTATATACCCTTCCAACTTTCCGAGCGAAAATCTATAAGAACGGTCGTGTGCTAATATGCGGGAGTTACAATACCTATGACCATCATTCAAATTTTATTTGCTTCAGTTCTGAATACAGGCGGTCCCCGAGGTACACGATAACCTTTATACGCGGATTCGGAGATACGCAGGTTTTTATTTTATTTTGACAGTTCTTTGAGCAAATTGTACTGATTTTACACACACACACATTTTCCTTTTGATCGAATTTTGAAAACTATTTTAAAAGGTTCAAAAGGGTTTGGTATATTCAGTCAAAATCATAATTAATGATGTAGCTAAAACCACCACGTACTTGCAAAATTATACGAAAATTAGTGATATTTTGGCAGGAAATAACGAGATTCGACTTACGCGGAATTTCGAGATACGCAATATTTTGCCGCCGCTTTGGTCCACATTGATTGTGTATCTCTGGGTATGTTTGTGCATTGGGATCTAGTATATAAACAATTCTATCGCTGTTCTAGTTCTAGCGATGCATAAGGCAGCGGTAATCGCTGATGCGGGCGTGCGTGCGTTTTCTGAAAATGTATGGAATTTGACAACCGCAGCGGGTGACAGCGCGCAACCGCATGCGTCAGAATCAAACAATTTTGATTTTTCTGCACGCACGGCCGCACGCCCGCAGTAGCGATTACCGCTGCCTGACTTCAATGCGAAACAAAACAACAGTACAGAAGGTAAGTGAAAGCTCTCAAAACTAGGAAAGCTTCACTGACTGGGTATCCCACCAAGAGATGGTGTCACCAGCTTTTTTGCTATTTTTAGAATGCATGAGTCGTTTGCCGTCTGCTAAATGAAGTCTTTTTAGACTCCCTTTAGGTGGAGAGCTTGTGCCGTTTAGAACCCGTTTAGTGGCCGTTTAGTGGAGTTGTGGCACTTGGGTGTATTTCAAAAACTGTACACGTATTTACTAATAAAAATGATTAAAATATAAGTGATTATTTTATAATTCATCGTGCTATACAAACGCGTACGGAAATGTTCCTATAATAATAAACGTGAAGCAAATCGATTTGTTTCGCTTACAACAAAAATGTTCTCACAACACAATTTCGGCAGTTCGTCCATACACTTTGGCAGCAAATGTGTCGGCAACATTTTCATAAACCTGAACGTCTCACTCACGGGTTCTACTTCCAAAATCAGCATGGTTGCTCTCCTCATGTCAGCTCTTACCATCTGTTGGCGAGAACGAGAAAGTATGCTAATGTTGTAACACGTGCAATTCATCATACACGCACGACACATTACGCCGAACATTTGCAACCGGTTGCAAGAGCGCGTACTAACCAGCCCGTGATGTGCCAAACCGTTGGCTCGCTCGCTTCGACCGCGGCTCTAGCCTTGCCAGTCTGACAGCAGCGACGGAGACAGGAAAAATCGTGTGAGAACCGTGGACGGCAAATTTCGTAAAATTACCACCAAAAAGTGGGCCTTTTATTCTACGAATCGTACAATACACGGCGAATCGGAGCATCGAAAACACACCAACGCACCCTATGCAGTGAAATTGCACATCTTAACAAGACTACACGCGCTGAACTTACCGTCGTGAATAGAAACGCAATAGAGCGTAAATCAGAAGTTTGCCGTGAAAAAGTCGTCCCTTTCTCTCTCTCTTGCTCGCCTCTCGCCGCCACTGCCGCCTGCCGGCCGTGTATTGCGCGTCTCCTGTGTGGTAGAATCTCCACCATTACTGCGGCACCCCGCGCCATTGGCGAAGAGAAAAAGCACGGCACCTAACAGTATCCATAATTTTCGTCATTTTGCTTGTGTCAATCTCGGTAAAAAGATCTTCTTTTTCTCTGTATTGCGTGTGCGAAACCTCCCCGTTGCTGTGCGGCCATCGGAAAAGGGCCATATCGAGAGCGCGCACAGACAGCATTACATCTCGCCTTTGCCGAGACGTAAAAACGCATTCGTCACGTCATCGCGGATACTGCCTGTCCCTACATCATACAAAGCAACGCGTTGGGCTGTTGGACACAAGTTGGGAAAGAAAGCTTGAAAAGAAGGATATTCCTTTTGTTTGCCTCCTAGGAAGGATTATCTTTCCTTTAATTCCGTGGATCTCGGTGTGTGTGTGTGTGCAATTGAAAATCTTTGCAAACGGGCAAAGGTACGATCGGTGTGTTTTTGATCCGTATGTGTATGCGCGTGTGCGTATGCGTGTGTGTGTGTAAATCTTGCTTCGTATTCGCTGAGGCGAGAACATTCGTCGAAATGTAACCGGGAAATATCTTCCACATCGGCGATGTTACCCTGTGTCTCTCGACTGCTAAAGTTAACCTTAGTTTTGTTCTCCAAATTTTAATCGTACTTTTTTTTTTCTTTATTTCTCTCTCGTTTCCTTTTTCCATCCCAAAACACATAAAGATCTGTGATCAATTATAGCGCGTTCATTCTTCCACTGGTGTTTGCTGTTTTCTTCTCTGCCGCCCCGGTGCCTATCTCTGCTGTGTTCCTCTCTAGTGTCCTAGTGTTTAAAGTAATTCGTGTATATAGAGCTGTTTGTGTGCGTGAATTTGTGCGTGTGCTTCTTGAGCAACGATAGCGAGTCGTCGTGTGTGGCAGCGGTGGTGACGTTTCGAGTGTCATCTACTGTTGTGTGTGTGTTTCCGTGCTTAAAACCCCGGAAGGACACTCTTAAGGAATATTCCCGGTACAGCCAGCAAAATCAAGTGTAAAATTCCATCATCACCACCAACACCACCATCATCACGAAACCAAATCCAACCTTCGCGCCCAGGAAGGAACTCTGGATTTGATCGAATTCCATCCGTCCATACGAAAATTGGACACTCTGTCTATGGTGAGTACATGGGGGGGGGGGGGGGACCATGATGGGAGGAGGGGGCATGTGGGTTTGTATTTGTAGAGTGGCCGCTTCGTATGTAAACGGCAGCTTCGATCCGCTGGAATCACCTGGAATGAACATGTCTGCTCGTGCTGATAACGGTGCATTTGGGCGAAAGCTGCTCCCCGCTCACTCTCTCGTATTGCGTGTTACGGGGGTTTCTGTCTGTTTTTAGATTATTGCTATCCGGTCAAAGGGAGGGCCCCTGGAAGCTACTGGGCACAGCATTATTCTTCCCCATCAACAAGCTTGTAATCTACTTTTCAACCGAATTTGTGCAGGACACGTGTTGAACGCCGCGCCACTAATGTGTGAACGTGCGCAAGAGCGACCAGAACGGTGCTGGAGTACAGATTTGAAAAGAATTTGCTTTTGCTGAAATCATCACACACATCTCCATACCTTTAGCAGTCATATTTTAGTTCTTTTTTTCGCGTCCACTTCGCGTACACGCGTACGGGAACGCCGCGCGGCAGCGCACATATCTTTGAAGCGCAAAAAAAAAGTAGCACAAAGCCAGGCAATATGGCCTACGCGCGTACACGGTGGTAAGCAGCTGGTGTGTAGAGGAGAATCGAACAACACAACACAACTACACACACGCGCGCACACGGACCCATATTTGTGTCGATAGGTGAAAAAATACCAACGTAAAAGCCGCACCGCACACACCGGCACTCTGCTACTGCTGTGTGTACGCGCGCGCGTGTGTGTGTGCGCGAAAAGAATAGGAATCGCAGAAAGGGCATTTGAAGAAGAAAAAGCACACACAAAAAATACGGTCGCGCAAGCAAATGATATCGCGCGCTATATTATTCGTGCGGGAACAACACCACCGACCATTTTGGCTTCGTGTTGTTTTACCTTTTTTTATACACTGAACTGAACCCACACTGGGGAGCGACGCGGTGCCAAGGGAAGGTGTCCGCGAGCACTATGGCACTGTGGGGGACGGTGTCACGGTGCGATTTACATTTTCGGTCAACTTTTTAACCATTTTACACTGGCAATCGGCGTCCCGCGTTCTTCGATGAAAGAGTGGTTTGAACGCCCTAAAGAGGTTCAACTTTATCAAAATGGTAGGGGGGGGGGGGGGGGGTGCTTTCATTGGGAGGGGGTGGGAGCGCACCTACGCACGCACCCTCGTGTTGTCATGTGGCGGCCTGTAGTGCGAGCTCTCAAGGCCGTGACCTGCAAAAACGCGAGGATTTAAAAGTCACCGCTCCGCGTCCGTATGGATATGTCTATATGTTTGTAGTGCCAATTGTACAAGAAAATAACAGATTTATGCATTTTTAAAGAATAAGATAGGATTCGAAAGATTGACAGATTACTTCTTTCAGTAGCTGGTTGAATTTTGGGACAGTAACGATGGATGAACAATCCTCATACCCGATCGTTCGTTTACTTTAAAAGAAGCAAATGTGTCTCGCAACAAACATGCTGCCAACGTAATCATTGATACTATTTTATCCCTTATTACCATCGCACGACTGTTTTACCATCAATGAACCTGTGTACCTACTACCACCACACGTACACACGTTTTTTCCCGTACAAACACGTGCACAAGAATCCCTTTCAAAACGGCGTGTACCTATTATATGTTTGTTTGTTTTGCGGTGGACATTCTTGGCGAGTATTGTTTCGCGATCTAAGCAAGGTTCAATTACGTACGCATTCGCTTGCAAGAATAACAATACAGTGAAATTTGAATGAGTAAAATTCATAGTAGAATTTGAACAAAGTTAGGGATATTCTTGTTCAAGGGCATAGGTTATATTGAAAGCCATTTTTTTACTGTTTATTAATGTTTAGTCCGTTGTTGTCAGCGCTTATTACTAACATAATAGGCCTTTTTATTGATTGACCAGTAGTGGTGAGTGTTGGGAGGATATAATAGGAGCAGCACACGAATTGTTTGTAATAAGCACTTGCCCAGTGGACGACGTACACACACTACATTCGTACGAAACTGTACTCTTCTATCAAATCTTTAGACCAGTGCAATACTATATAGCAACAACAAATTGGTGATAAGAAACCACGTACGCATAAAACCACCATGCTGCACTTGCGTTCACAGAGGAGTTGTGCTTGGTGTGGATGGATGGTGCGGGGTTGTTTTAAAGCCAGGCAAGGTAAAGATTCCTGTTGTCGGTCGGGCGTGCTGATAACGGCGGCTATGTATGTTTGTACAAGGGTTTTCGTGTGTTCTTCCGAACTTGTTGCACATTTGGTACACATGTATTTTTTTTAACTACTGTGTGTGCCTCACAAAACCACTTGTCGAATGTGTGACTCTTGTTGCAACCGATGGCTAACTTAGCATCAGACAGCTTATGCAAATAATACAAACCATCTCAAAAGACTGACTAATCGAGATAGCGATTTAGATCGAATCATCAAATAAGATAGGATGTAAATAGATTTGGTTATTGATTATCTGATAGTAAAATATGTAATATTTTTATCCAGCATTTTAGCATTTGATTGTGATTGTACCAAAGCAAGTAACGTTTGAAATTTTGATAGGAGATCATAATCGGATCTACCCGATTCCGATTCCGTCTCCGAAATCAATTCCGTAGCCGATTCCGGAGTCGACTCTGAATCCGGAATTGATTACGGAATCGGATCTGTAATCGGAATCGACCAGGGAATCATAATATGCTCCGGAATCTCCATGAGAACAGATCGTTTTCAAGTAAATTTGGAGTCTTTGCTGTTATCAATACGTATCATCAGTGGACCCAAACGCCTATTCTTATGAAGATGCCGAAACCGACTCCGATGTTGAAGCCTATTCAAATTTCGGAGCCAATTCCGATTCTGGATCCGATTTCAATTCCGGAAACCATTTCGATTCCGGGACAGATTCTGATTCCGGAGCCTATTTGGGAGTCAATTATGCAGCAGATTCCGATTCCAAAGTCAATTTCTCAGAATCGATTCTGACGAAAACTTCAATTTTTCCATCACTAATTTTGAAGCGCAGATTTCATCGGTTGTGAGTCACAACTAGTGACACAATTAGTGAAACACGTTGTCGAATGTTTTCAACAAACCATACAACATTATTTGTGTTTGCATACCTCCTCTTATATTTCCTCTATTTTTCTTCTTCCCTCTTCATACAGATGGCTCTCAACATTGCTGTGCCGATGTCGGGCGTAGGTGACCTCCTGGAGGATTCGGACTGCTTTCGCCGATTTCTCCCGTGAGCATCGACTTTCGCAGCAGCATCAAGAACCCGCTGTCACCAGTTGGTAGCGAATCCAGCGGCGTAAGTTCGTTGGATTTGGAAGATATCAAGGTAAGGCATCAACGCACCATCAACTGTCGGAATAAATGAGACAAGAAAAACATTCCGTTCACACAATTAGAAATTCATAAATTTCTCATAAGGTGTGTGTGTGTGTCCGGTGTGATTTCTTTTGAAATAGAAAATGAAACTTCCGGATTTCGACGAAAATGTGTAAACAACAACTCGAGTGCTAAACCAAACCGCTTGATGAAATATACAGCTGCCTCTTTTGGAGCGAAATGGGCGAAGATAATAGATATCCTTTTTGAGCTATACACCTAAGATGATTTAGGATTGCAGGATGCTTTCTTCTGCAAGTTTTGTGCTTCTCAAGGTACGAGCAGTAATTTAGTTAAGGGAACCGAAAAGGATCGTCCCTCCCTTCAACGTTGCAGCTGCACACATTTCAAGACACACACACACAATGCGTATGATCAATCGGTATGCGTTACCTTTTTGGTAATGCAGTTGCAGAGCTCAGGTCAAATACCGTACTAAGGGCTTTAGAAGGGACTACCTGAGAAGTTGAAGCATTGGAAGCTGCTGTCCCTAAAGATAGCCGAGCAATCCGACCGTGTTGGTACCCGCAGCAAGAAAATCAGCCCCGGTATTGTTGTTGTTACTCTTTTTCTATCTAGGGATTGGAATCATTATGCATATGCAATAGCCTTCAGACAAAGAAATTGTACTAATGAACTAGATTTTGATGTGATTTTCTGTTGAAAATTTCGTCTTTGCTTGGAACCATAGGAACGGTCACCACAATTACCAAGACGACGATGCAAAAAAGGTTGACTTTGGAATGTAACGTTAGCATTCACAAGTCAGTGCATATGCATGCAATGGAGACTGGACACATTCTAAATTGACATATTGCACGCATATGCGCCCTCGTGTGGACGCAACAAAACACGAAACTAGTTAACATGCAGTAATATTGAATATTGTGAAAAAAGGCGAATATTATATACCTGTTTTCTCAGTTGTCGGTCCAGCTCGTTGGCTTCAATCGTACATGAACGCATTTTTCAGTCTCATGCGACGGGCCATTCTTGCTCGCTGCAAGATGACTGCTGTGCTAGTGCAAGCAAGATATGGTTCACAAGGCCCGCACGGTCCACATGGACTGCAAGGCACACATGGTCCGGATGGTCCACATGGACCACATGGTATGCATGGTCCACAAGGTCCACAAGGTCCACATGGTCCGCACGGCTCACAAGGTCCATAAGGTCCACATGGTCCGCACGGTCCGCACGGTCCACATGGTCCGCACGGTCCACATGGTCCGCGGTAACTAGTACAGCACATGCTCGGCGAACACAATCCCGCGGCACCGCACACGTAATCGCAACAGCCCGGATTACAGCTCATCTTCCCCAAGGGCGGCTAAGTCGCAGGTCACGACAATTTTTAGCTCGTATGTACGGGCAGATGCAGCTCGGCGCTGGACAGCCGTATCCGCAGCAGGAACAGTTGCACGCGTACGCTCCCGGACTGCAACAATAGGCCAAGGGATAGCAGCAGCTGCTTGAAGGAACTGGACAGACCATTTTACTAAAAGAATTAAACTTTGTAGGCTTTTTCTTTAGCCAACACACAGCTTCCGGTCTTGCTAATACTTACTAGAAACACAGCAGTGCGGGGGGAGGCGAAGAAGCTGTATGAAAAATTTCGGGATCACTTGCTAATTTGGAAAACACGTCTAATAGGTTTGACTCTTCGGAAAGAATGCCGACGATAGTATGGCAAAGGTTATTAGGTTTGTGAATCGATGTCTACTTGATGTAAAGAGTTTTTTTCCTTTTTTTGTCGCCATCTAGACGCTCCTACGCAACAGCCTTGGTTGCTGTTTTGTTTCTGTCTTCTGGGACTAACGCACTGTTGAGTTTGATTGAATTTGCAGCATTGTCGCAGAACGTTTTTCCTAACTGGCAAATAAACTCTCAATAAACTCATACACTCTCACACACACACACCCTCATAGTCGTAATATTTTCCTACAGCCTCAAGCGTAAATTGTTAGTAAATGTTAATTCAATTTTGCTGGTTTGCTTTTCAGAAACAAATGCCTTCATCGCCCACGTTACTCGACGACAACGAGGAAGAAGGATCTTCATCGTCCGGCCGTCCGGAAAAGTCCTCTTCCAACTCGTCGTCCCTGTCCGCCGGCTCGACCATATCGACGACCTCTTCTAGAACCTGTTCCACCTCTTCCTCTTCCTCCTCTTCATCGTCGTCGTCTACGGCTTCCGATGACGAAACGAACCAATTGGACGAAAAATTACCCGAAAATGCGAATGAGAACGACGGCTGCGGTGGTGGCGATGCTGGTGCCGCGATACTGTCTGCCTCTCCAACAGCTTCAGCTTCAGGAGCAGCGGATGGGAAGGAATCGGACGAGACGCCTGCCTCCGCTCCCATCGATGACGCGGACGCATTGCTAGCAAAGTCGTCCGAGCTGCTGAGCCTAACGAAGGAGGAGCCTCTCGACCAGCTGCTGTTCCTTTCGCCGAAGCCGACGAAGGAGCCCATCTACAGCTTGCCGCGCCAGTCCATCTACTACAACAACCGCGACATTCTCGACCTCGGGAGCAATCTGCGGGCGCAGGGCGGTGGTGGTGGTGGTGGACTATCCGGTGAATTCGCATTCCAGTATGCCGTACTGCCGGATACGAACAACATTCAGTTCTTTCTGCAAAATCGCTCCCAGTACCATCGGCTCGGCCCGAACGGCCACGTGCAGGAGTTTCGCATGGCCACGTGCACGTGCTGCGACTTCAAGTATCCGGTCAACACGGTCGGAGCGAACGCCACGGCCGCTCCAGTGAACCAGAGCTGTGCCACCCTGAACCTGTCCAATCTGAACGCCAACCAGATCTACGGCAATCTGCAGCAGCAGCAGCAGCAGCAGCAACAGCAGCAGCAAATACAGCTGCAACAACAGCAGCGGCTGCGATGCATGCAGTATCAACAGCAGCAATACAACTACCGTGCCAGTGCCGGCGTTGGTAACAGCAACAACAGTATGGGTCGCGATTACAACATGTACCAGTCTGGCAATGGTGGTGGTGGTGCTGCAGCAGGAGGTGTAGTTCCGTCGTCTTCGCGCTTCAACAATGGCATCTACGGATCGGGAGCAGTGCCCGGTGCATCCTCGCCGAATGCACAGGGAGGAGGCGGCATGGCGGCTGGCGGTAGCTCTGCAGGCAACGGCGGCTTCTTCAACAACAACGCTTTGATGGGTCGCGATCAGTTCAATCCAATGGTCTCCATGACGATGCAGTACAACCACAACAGCGGTGCTAATCCCAAAGGAATCTCGCAATCGAACGGTGGCGCATCTTCGCTATCGTCTGCCGCTGCACTGCGCCAACAGCAGCAGTACGAGTTGTCCCAGCAGCAAAAGCAGCAGTACGTGAACAACTACTCGCTGGGTGCCGGCGCTAACGCTGCCAACAATACAGCCTCCAGTGCCGCCGTCCGCCTCCAACAGCAGCAGCAACAGCAGTCGCAACAGTCAAGCCATTACTACAAGAAAAATCAATCCATGCGCTATGGAGGACCAACGGGTCTGAACGCGAACATGATGTCCAGTGGTCCGGCCGGTTCCTCCAACTGGAAAAACTCGATGACCAATAACGCGATCCAGGATACTGCTGCGAAGTTGTTTATGGAACTGAACAAAATGCAACAACAGCAGCAGCAGCAGCAGCAGCAGCAACAGTCCCCCTACTACGTACCTTTCCTGTAAAGATATTGTCTCTGTGCAATGCAAACGCGCGCAGGCAAGCAAAAGACAACACAAAAAAACGACACAGTTAAAGTGTGTTTGTGGAAACGATGAGAATAAGAACTCAAGCGAAACTCACACAAAACACGCTGATAAACATTAGCCTCAAACAATAATGGACCAACAAAGCAAAAGAAAAACGCAAACGAAAAATGCATGGAAAATGTGCGAAAAGAAAAGACCAAGACACAAGCGGCAGCAGCAACATCATGATTATCGTCATCATCATCTCGCCATCGTTACCAAAGTTGCCAAAGCAAACAAACGATTGTTTTTTACTAACCTTCTTTATCTAGTTGTAATCACACATCCATCTGTCACACACGAAGATGATCAGTATCTCTTGTCTTGCGTAATTATAAAGGAATAATTTAATACGATGGAACACAAACACACACAGAGAGATTTATGTGAAGCCAGCTCAAATTTCCAATGCTCTCTGCAAAGCAACATATGCATATGCTGATGGAAAAAAAAAAAACAAACACGTTGTTATTACATGTCCATCGAAGCCTTCCTGTTAAGAAAACAATTGGTGGGTAACTGTATTACAAATTACGTTTCCAGCGAAATACGTAACACGAACAATGACATTCTATACAACACCTTTACTATTAAAGTAAATTTTACTGCTACTCTAAAGAAGAGAAGAAGAAGAAGAAAAGAAGGTTTCGACAACGTTTACCCAATATTATTGTATTGCTT
>NW_024428158.1:0-38478 GCF_017562075.2 Anopheles merus | reverse complement strand
GGTGAGCAAGGAGAAGCAGCATGAGAGATTTTTCGCTAGCGCTCGTCTACATAAATCATACTGACCGACCCGAGCAGTGCGCCGAAAACGTACCGCGACCTGACGCTGCTGACCCGGGACGGGCTCGGGTTCGTAACGGCCAATCTCGCGATGTGGTGGCGGAGAAGTACCACAAGCTGACGGACGTCGGGCGCAAACAGTTGCTGTGGTTGCTGCGCGAGCTGATCAAGAACCAGGTGCTGAACGTGGACAACCTGGCGTGGAACATTCTGCGGCAGGCGAGCGGCGGTGACATTAGCCCGAAAAAACGTTGCCCTAATCGAGGGGCTGCTGGACATTTTCACCGAGCATCGGGCGTGGCTGGAGAAGGACCAGTTCCTGGTCGGTACGGTGGCGTACACGTTCGTGCGGCTGATCGAGGACCACTTCGGGCCGCAGTTTGTGCATCTGCGGAATCGGGAGGTGAAGTTTGTAATCTCGCTGATACGGGACCGGTTCATGGACATCATTCCGCTCGGGCGGGAGTTTGTGCGGGTGCTGCAGAACGTCGGCCGGATACCGGAGTTCGACCAGCTGTGGAAGGACATGCTGTACAACCCGAAATCGCTCTGCCCCACATTCAACGGCGTGTGGCAGCTGCTGCAGACGCGAACGAGCCGGCGGTTTCTGCGCGCCGCCTGACGCCGGACATCGAGCGCAAGATCCATTTTCTCACCAGCAACGTCAAGTTCGGCAATCAAAAGCGCTACCAGGACTGGTTTCAGGAGCGGTACTTCAACACGCCCGAGTCGCAGAGCCTGCGGTGCGATCTGATCCGGTTCATCATCAGCGCCATCCATCCGACGAACGACATGCTCTGCTCGGACATCATACCGCGCTGGGCGATCATTGGCTGGCTGCTGACGTCGTGCACGAACGCGGTCACGCTGGCGAACGCGAAGCTGGCCCTCTTCTACGACTGGCTGTTCTTCGACCCGGCCAAGGACAACTCATGAACGTGGAGCCGGGCATACTGGTGATGTACCACTCGATCAAGAACCATCCGCTCGTGAGCTGCACCTGCTCGACTTTCTCTGCCGCATCATGAAGAACTTCTACCCGAAGTGGGAGGATCGCATCCGGACCGGGATCTACAACTCGCTGCGCAAAATTCTCGAGATGAAGGTGATACCGAATCTGGTGCCGTTGTTTGAATCGCCCAAGCTAGACCGCGAGCTGAAGGGAATGTTGCGCGAAACGTTCCGCGAGTTTTGCGTACCGCCGAACAGCATGTACATGCATCCCGGACCGCCCCAGCCCGGCATGGAGACGCCGATGATGATGCACTATCCGGGACCCGGTGGTGGTGAGCAAGTCGAACAGCATCCGCCTCATCTAATGCATCCGTCAATGATGCACACGACGGTACATCCTGGCCAGACCGATATCACCCAGCTGAACCGAATGGATCCCTCTCGGAAAGCACATGACAGTGGTGGAGGAGGAGGCGGAGGAGGTGGTGGTGGTGGTGGAGGCGGACAAGTTGGAATGGGGCCAGGATGGCTCGCCTTACGCGGACCGATGGCTGCTGGTGTCGGTACAATGCCCGTGACACAGGGCGCACGTGCAGGTCCTCCCGGGGGACCTGGAATGATGGTCGCCGGTGGTGGTGGTGTTGGTGGTGGTGCTCCTGCTGCTGTCGCGGGTGGTGCTCCTTTCAGTGGCGGAGGCATGGCGGGCCCTGCCGCCGGTACACCTTTCATCAAACCAGAACCCCCCGAACAGACAGTGCTGCGAAGGCAGCGTCGACAGCGGCCTCAGCGGATGATCCCAAATTCAGCGACGATGAAGACGATGCAACCACAAAACCCGCAACGACGACGACGACGACAACAACAAAGACGGAGGACGTGTCGGATGATGATGATCTGCCGCTAGCCAAGGTACGCCTGCTGGAGAAACCGGCCATCGCGAAGGTAGCCCTGCCGGACACGCTGAACGGCCACCTGAAGAGTTTCTGCGGGAGAAGAGCGTGAAAACGTTCGAGCCGCTGCTGCAGTGCCTGGGCAGCTGCGGGAAGGCCGCGCTCAACCAGGAGCAGGAAAACTACCTCACGGAGAGTGTGATATCGGTGATTAAGCAGACACTGCCACAAGAGCTACTTCCCGGCGTCGAAGACGGACGACAACCTGTCGGAGCATCAACTATCCGCTGTTCGCGGCGTACCGGTTGCTCTACCAGCAGGAGGACTCGTGCAAGAAGCGCGTGATGGCGCTGCTGGTCGCGATCGTGACGCGCGTCAGCGTGGCCGGCTACATGCTGCTGTACTTCCTGAAGGTGCACGGGAAGCTGCAGGGCCGGCGGAAGGAGACGGCCGGCGGCAGCACCGCGTTCAAGGCGTCCGTGTACGGTGTGCTGTGCGATGCGCTCGATTCGGTCGACTCGGTGGACGAGTGCATCGAGAAGGATCTCAACCTGCTCGAGAAGCACAACACGCAGATGTTCCTGTGGATCCTGCCGGACATGTACCGGGAGTTCAAGCAAACCATGCTCAACAACACGACCGTGCTGCGGCTGCTGGTGGGCTGCATCGACGCGAACAACCTGGGCGACATCATCTACAGCATCACGCAGGGCAAGCTGATCCTGTTCGACGAGGACGGCATCGTCGAGATACTGCGCAAAAGCCTCGAGTACGAAACGTTCGAGCAGGTGTGCATCTGGCAGCTGGTGCAGGCGCACGACATCCCGCTCGAAACGTTCCAGGAGATCATCCCCGAGCTGGAGTCGGGCGCGCACGCGGAAGCGCTCACCGCGATCCTGCTGCTGCTGCGCGCGGAAAAGCCCACCACCGAGCTGGTCCGGTTGCTGCTGAGCCGCGAGACGGAATCGAAGCACCGGGGCGACCCGTTCGTCACCTCCGTCCTGCGCTACTGGTGCCAGGAGTTTGAGGAGAAGCTGTCCGAGCTGATCGCCGCCCTGCTCACCTCGAAGTACCCCTCCAACTCGCCGAACAAGCGCAAGCGGCCGTCGAAGAGTGCGCAGCAAAACACGGCCCCCACCTCGGAGCAGCTGCTGAACCATCTCGAGCACTTCCGGCGCAGCTGCCGGCACGGGGACGGCACCGGCACCGGGCTGTTCGTGCAGAACGACATGCAGCGCGCCCTGCAGCAAGCGTTCACCCACAGCTCGGAGAGCCAGCGGAAGCAGTTCAGCGATCTGTTCGCGCTGGCCGCCGAAGACGAAACGTCCACGACGGTGGGCCGAAGGGGCACGAGCAGCCGGGGCGGAAGGCGCCCTCGAACAAGAAGGAAACGGCGGCCGAGAAGGCGGCGGCGGCGCCGCCGCGCCCACGCCAACAACAGCAAGAAGGCGGCGGAAGCGTCCGCCAAGTTTAGCGACGACTCGAGCGACGAAGACTGGTCCAAGCAGAAAGCCTCGAAGCGAAGGAAAACGCTCAGCGATTCCGATTGACACCGTTCGCCGGTGGAACTGCTGGTTCGGCGCCTGATGGTGTGGCGGACGACGCGGAAGGTAGTTGTGTACAGTTTGCTGCGGTTTGCGGCCTATTGCCAATAATGCCATTCGATGGACACGGAACCGCGTGAATGGGGCGGCACCAAGCGATCAGTACTTTGGTTTTGTAAGGCCACCAGGGGGTTAGGGGGGGGGGGGGGGGGGGGGGGGGGGGGAGCGAAAAAAGCAAACGTTAACCGATCCGCGATCAGTTATGTGAGTGTTGGGAGTGTGACAGAGAGTCCAGATCGCGTCCACGTGTGCACGCACGCACGCACGCACGCACACGCCTGTATCGCTTGTCCCACTTTTTTGGGCGCTTCCCGTGTTTTGGTTTGCCCCGTTTGTTGTGGTAGAGCATGTTTTTTTTTTTCTTGCTGCCCCACCGCTTGGGAGAGACTGTTTTTGTGCCTGTTTTTGCTTTTAAACATCCCGATCGTCGGTTTTTGGGGGTTATTAGACAACAAGAAGATCGGCCTTTATCCATCTTCTCAATCCAGAACAAAAAAAAAATCAAGACCCCCGCTATTTTAGGACTCGTTCGTTTGCCATGCTAAATGAACGTTTGTCGGCAGATGTAAATGTAGGTAAATCAGTGAGTTGCAATATTGCACAATATCGTTCTAGATAGACATCTCGCCGCGGCCATTCCGTCATGTGATATGGTCAACGTTTGTGCGTGAGTTGGGCACATGGGTTTATGTATTTTTTTAAATTGTGCATAGTTTTCTTGCTCCTGTTTTTAAAGGGCCTGACCTGCCCGACATACACACCAACCCTTCTCCCAGTCAGTCGGTGTTGTATTTATGCTCTACCCATAAAGCGGGGGGAAAAGATGCGAACTTTATCGCAACTCTTAACGTTCAAAGAAGCTAACCGTGTCGTGAAACACATCACACTGTACAATAATTGAAAAGGGAGATAGGACAGGAAGTGCGAATAAGGTTGCGCGTCGTCGTCTTCGTGGTGCGTGCGAGATCGATAAAGATAAAAGCGCGATCGCGCGATACTCATTCAAATGGATCGACATCGCCATCGGGATTGTGGGAAGGATAGGTAACTACAGGTGGATTCTTCTACCGAAGTGTGTCGCGCATAATCAAAAGCCGGGACTAAAGGAAGGTCTTTTGCCGAGTGAGGCCCCATCGGCGGGAAGCCAGGATCGCGGGAGAACGGATCATCCAAAAGCACACAGCCGTAGGTTAGGTGGGTAGATGGTCTTTAGGGGGGAAAAAGGGAGACGAGAGAGAGATAGAGAGGAAAAGTTAGAGCACGGCTACAAAAGAATATACACACTTAGAAATTGCGTAAAATATGTAATAGTATTTCTAAAAAAAATGTTTATAGATTAAATAAAGCGAACATTGATGTAAAGCATTTTGTGTGTGCATGTGTGTGCACGTGTGTGCACGTGTGGTGTGCGCTCCTTGTTGGATGTGGATTCATAACGGCGGCGGCAACATTCGATGGGAAGCGAACAGCTGAATTTAGCCGCCCGCGGATGAGGTGTGCGTCTTGGGAAGCGTTTCTAACAGGAAAACGTTTTGAAACGCTTGCGATTGAACGAAGCCATTAGAGCCCGCTTTGAACGAAGCATCTGTCACACGGGACAAACGAGATCAATGCCAAATTTCAAAACAAACGAGCGCGAAAAAGCGGAACAAGCAAGACTGCCACTGCTACGAGTGCCTGTTCGAGGACATAAACAAAGGTGGTGCGTACTAACTCGGGCGTGTACTAGCGTACTCGGGTGGTTATTTAATCAATGTATCCTGCACTTTACATAATCTCGCTCACTCTCGGTGCATTGCAGCTGGTCAGTGTGGTTTCGGTAGAAGGCGTAGAAGGGAAACACTTGTTCGCGCACGAGACCGTCGCCGCCGGCAGCTAGCCGATAGCTTATGAGGGTTCTGCTTCGTCTGTTCCAGCAGCAGCAGCAGCAGCAGCAGCAGCACGCCAAACTACTAGCAGTACCGTCGGGCGGGTTGTTCCGGTGGCGCCAAGCAACAGCAGCAGCAGCAGCACCAGTGACAGCGGCGCTCGTAGCGATTTCCGGCATCCGAATGGCCGCCTCAGAGGAACGCATCTATCCGACCACCTTGGAGGGGTTCGGCTACGGGTTCAATGAAGGTGAGTGCGAGAGGTTCCCGGGAGCCGGTAGCAGTTGTTTATCTTGCATCGTTCTCACGCTTCCACAGAAGGAAAGCTGCGCCAGCTTGACAAGGACACGGGCAAGCTGACGGATCGCGTCTTCGACTATCAGGTGTACACGTCGCTGTCGGAGAATCAGGCCCACTACGAGGCGCTCGGCGACGTCATCACGCAGTACGTCTACGAGCGGCTGGAGGAAAAGGAAGGCATGAAGAAGCTGTACGTGCCGGCCGATGTGCCCCCCGAGGAGGCCACGTTCGTGTTTAGCACGGTGGAAAAGTTGGACCGGCCGAAGAAGCTGCTCGTGCTGATACATGGCAGCGGCGTGGTTCGGGCCGGCCAGTGGGCCCGCAGCCTCATCATCAACGATTGTCTCGATTCGGGCACGCAGATCCCGTACATCCGGCGGGGCCGCGAGCTGGGCTACGAGGTGCTGCTGCTCAACACGAACGACAACTATCGCACGGTGAAGGGAGCGCGGAAGTCGATTCGTGGCAGCCGCAACCCGACCGAGCACGCCGCCACCGTGCTGGAGCAGTACATTCTGGCCAGCCAGCCCGAATCGGTCGCGATCGTCGCGCACAGCTACGGTGGTGTGGTAACGGTCGAGCTGGCGCAACGATTTCCGAACTTTTTCCGCGACAAAGTGTTTGCGGTCGGGTTTACCGACAGTGTCCACGCCAGCTCGCTCGTGCCGGAAGCGTTGAAAAAGGTAAATGACGATGGATGATGGGTTGCTGCGGGAGTGGGGCGAGAGAATTGATTTTTTTGTTTCTTTCGTTTGCCGCTATCGTTGCCGCAGATTGGCCGCAATTGGGTGACGGCTAAGGATCCACTCGACACCCCGCTGACAATCACCAAGCACGATATTCCCCGACACTCGGCCGGTAAGTGCAGGGCACAAGGGTGTCAAGGCACCATATCCATGCCTGCTGCGATGTGAATGATGCTTCATAAAATGGCTACATAGCATGCAGCGGCGGGCTGAAAATGGGCTTGCCGTTCTTATCTAGAGATCGATTGAACTGCGTCGAAGAAGTGGTAGTAGTGGTTGTTAATTGGCATTCTCCCTGTTCTAATTCGTCCCCGCAGGCCATATCAAACATGAGATGACATCGTACAGTTGCATGAGTGCACTTTTCGAGTTTCTCGAGAGCCGCTACGCGGAGTTTCGGACCAACCGGGGCGAAGAACCGCGTTCGAAGAAGGCAAAGGGTGACGAGCTGTAAGTGCCTGCCCGTGGAATAAGAATAAAGTTTACGAAATGAAACGAATGGTTTGTGGTGAAGCAAAATGAATATCACCGTAGTAAGTAGTGTAGTGAGACATAGTGAAACTTTCCGGCTAGAAAGCATAATGTGCTTTTAAAGACCGCCTTCGATAAGCATTTGTAGAGGAAGGTAAATGAGAAGAACACCTCCCCATCGTGGAAGGTAGCAAGGTTTAATTTATCCATATGTTTGCACTCATCTTCAGTATCAGCATCGATTAAATGGACCGTGCGCCGAACGTTTCGATTGGATCAATAGCTTCCAAGAAAACCCTTCTAATAGCATCGCGGTAAGCCGAAGAGTAAGAAATGCTCTTGCCTCTTCACCATTCGTCCCACAAGCTCGTTTCAAAAGACTTCTCAAGAAGGTCCTTTCTTAAGAGACGACCAAAAAAAAAAGGACCAACGCTCGCCTTAAATACAGCAGAGTTTATTTTACACTGCGGCGCCCACCTTCCAGCCGGCATAAATCTCTAGCGCCGATTGTGTAACGGAAGATTACAAACTTCCCTTTCACGTGCGCACTCCCACCGTTCCTCCTCATCCCCTCATCATGGCTCCCATCATGGCCCCCCCCAACACACCAATTTACCGACTGTGTCGGTTGATTATTTGCAACTTTCTTTGGTCGGTGTGGCGGTGGATTTTGTTTTTATTATCCTCCGAACGGCAAATATACCAACGAATTGTTGGAGCGTAATTGTGAACGAGCAGCTCAATCTGCTTAAGAAAATTTGCACAAGCAGTCTCCGCCCTCAGCAGTTTGTGTTTCGTCCACCACCCGACGGAAGTCCCTCTGATAAACTCATGCCGATTGTGCGGAATCGAGTTCTCCGGCAGCAGCATGATTGTAACGAAACCACCCCCCCAAAGGATAAAAGATCTCATTCTATGTGTGTGTGTTTTCTTTCGCTTTCATTTTAGGAGTGCTGATGCTGTACGGCAAAGATTTACACCGAAGAAACGGTAGTGTCGCGCTATCGGAACGTTTTTATCTTTAACCACTCTCGCGAAGGACGCACACGCAGCATCACGGGCTGTGGGAGAGTGAGTTTTTTCAAGTACAACACGCACACAACGCGCGATAATCGCGAAGCAATTGTACTACGGAGCGTTGTCGTTGTCGGTCGTGTTTGCAGCACAAACGCGGGCGGACAGAGTAGCGGAGCCCCAATCTTAACGCGAAATTCGGTTAGTTGTAATGCTCGGGCGTGCCCGAAATAGATGCCCGGTGGCGGTGGCGCGGTGACGTTTTAAAAGCGATGCCCGGTGTGTTTGTGTGGCACAATATTGTGTCGCCCGCGAAGGGTCGATTTCGTATGCTAATGCTGTTCGCTCTCCGCTGGGTGCTGCAGCTGACGAAGCTAATTGAGCGTGTTTATCTGTGGAGTGGCTTACACGTTGCCAAGCGTCCTTTGCCGTGACGTGGGGCCGTGAGATTTCATTCGGGAAAGTTTTGCTAAGAGCGAAAAGGATTAGTTTTTGTGGGAAAAATGCATCTTTTGAAAAGTTGGAATCGTAAAAGGGCGAAATGAATTAATGAATTCATCAATGGCGCGCATTCGGCAAGGACTTTTGACCTTTGCATGAAGAAAAAAGCTCAAATTAATTGCGAGCGAACCAATTTTTAAATCGTATATCATCAAACACGTGGGACGGGCCTGGGGTCGCTGGTAAAGTGTCAAAATTTCAATAATCAAACAACACGAACAGCGAACGGATTGGATTCCTGTATTAAGAACAGCGATCGATAAGGCTCGGAATCGGGTGCTAAAGGTTGTGAGCAGTAAATTATCAGCCGCCACGGTACACACTTCAGCACGTTTCAGCGTTTCAGCATCGGAAGAACGATTTATGGGACTCGATGTGAATGGGCGAACCACATTCATCATCATCCGGCAGGAGTGGCAGCGAGAAAAAAAAAGATGAGGGTAGAAATCATTAAAAACCAACCAATTGTAATTATAAAATTCACACTTTTTTTAAGCGACCCTTTTCTGTTGCCGCGATTGAAACAGTTACCGAAACAACTCCCCCGGATTAATCGAAACCTCAACGGGCAAACAAATCGGGGAAATATGTCCCGAAAAACGAAATTACCTCCCTACCGTCGATGCATTTACGCTTCGGCGATTGTGCTGCTACTACTGCTGTTGGTGGTGCAACTGCAACATTTTTCCACGTTCGAGTGCTTTTTTCCGGTTCGGTTCCGGTGCAGTGAGCAGCAGCGGTGCGCCCCTTTCGCTTTCTCGCCGACCACAGGATATATGCTGTCTACATATCCTGCAACCTGCTTCCGGAATGGACACATGGGGCAAAAGGATGTGCGTATCTGTGGTGGTGGTGGCATTTTGATTCGTACATAAATCGGACAGCACATTTCAGCATCGGACGCTGTTGGTTGGTCCTGTCATGTTTGCTGTCCCTTGTGTAATTTATGTTCATGCACCACTGACCGTACATCGTGCATTGCACGTCAAATCTGTGTGCTTAAAGGTGTAATTACTGCTTCGGGTAAGTACCGAGTAGCTTTTTTCATTCTTTATCTCTTTCTATCTCTCACACACTGTCCCTTCCAATTCCAGGACATCAAATCGGTAGCGTTTCGGTTGATAATGTTATTTGATTAACTTTCCCGTTCCTTCCCGTTTTAGTGGTTTGCACTTGGGAACTTTGGGAGCCCCTGCACATTAATTGCATCCACAATAACAATTTAATGATCGGGGTGAAACGAAGCTAAAAATCTCGCATCCTGAATCACTGTTTGTTGGTCAGTGTGGGAATTTTTGGATCCCTTCGGGTCGAATGTTTTTTGGTGGTTTCCGGAGTGCCTAATTACGACACTGACGAGGTTTGAGGTTGCTTTACTTTTACCCACGATTGTGAACTCATTATTGTTCATGTGCAGTTGCACTTTTCCAGCAATAAAATGCACATGCGGATGGGAAGTGATTGACTTGGGCGCAAGGACGATTACATGGTGGACAGTACGAGAGGGGTAGATTTTGAGTTTAGGTACCAGCTATTTCCTTTAGTCAACGGTGAATACGGTTTGCGACAGATGTCCCTTTTGCAGTACTTGATTGCGTGGGAAAAGGTATGTGAGTGTACTGCTGAGAGTGTGGTATGTTTTGAGATAGTCACGGTATGTTCGATTTTGGGACGGTTCCCATTTGGTAAGTTTAAACTCGCGTTGGCCAGGGTGGCCGTCAAACATCGTTTAAGGAAGGTCATCGTTTGTCGAATTAAGCGGTGAAAACTGAGGTGAAACCTGTTTCGAAGCGGACGTTTCGACACTTGATCGTCCAGGCGATCATAGAAACCTTTAGGAGGTTTCGCTTACTGGAAACGTTGGAGTTTACAGGCCTTACCTTGGGTAGGGGAACATAACTAAACTCTTTAAATGAGAAGTCGATAGATGTTGGGTGGACATAGTCCTATCCCGACAGTCCGAACGAATCTGACCTGCCATGGTCGGAATTGGTTTTATTTATACTCAAGATAAGTTATGGGTTTCGTACATTTGGTTCCGGGTTGTATGTTGGAAAGTTATTGTTTTTCACTCAGCTAGTTACGTTTGTATTTTGTTGAAAAAACCAATGGTTTTGTCATTATGTTCCTGTTTTGGGTTTAATGCTTGTACTGTTCCTGCTTTGGGTTATAATGTATAAACTGTTCCTGCTTATGTTGTACGGTTGGTTCTGTTAAGTGTGTCACGATTGTTTTTATATGAACGGTGTGGCCTGAATTCTTCTGGTTGCGTTGCTATGGTATGCTCTGATTTGCAGAGTGTGTTATAATGAATGTGTTGCAATGGTGTGATTTGGCTTTACAATGTGTCTATAGCTGATAGTGTGAATTATAATAAGTTCTGCATAGCAGATATGCTACAAGAGTTAATAGCTAAATGTTCCGTTTAACATCGATGAGAACATGTAGATAAGTTAGTTTTGGTTCTCTGGGGTACAGCAACTCCATGTGGCTCACACTGGTGGCCGTTTGCAGTCCGACTCATGCCATATACCTCAAGCACAAAATGACATGACATCAGTGGCGGATTAAGGGTATCGGGGGCCCTAGGCGGAAAGACGAGTTGAGGCCCCCTGTGTCACAGGTTCTAATATTTTTGCTGACGGGGGGTGCAAATGATTCGCTAGTCTTGGGGCCCCAACGGCCATCCTTCCGGGTCACCCGACCCTTGTCGCTAGTACTCTGTCCATACGGCATACTATAGACAACCTAAATCGGCGGGGCCCCTAAATCGGCGGGGCCCCAGGCGACCACCTAGTCCGCCTACCGTTTGATCCGCCACTGCATGACATGTTCAGAAATAATTCGCAAAAGATTTTTGCGACCAATACTTTTGCGACCAAGACTTTTGCTACCAAGACTTTTGTGACTAAGACTTTTGTGACCAAGGCTTTTGCGACCAAGACTTTTGCGAACACAAATCGCAGAAGTTTTTGCGACAATCGCAGAATGTTTTGCGAAAATCGCAGAAGTTTTTGCGAAATTCGCAGAAGTTTTTGCGACAATCGCAGAAGGTTTTTGCGACAATCGCAGAAGTTTTTGCGACAATCGCAAAAGTGTTTGCGAAAATCGCAGAACTTTTTGCGAAAATCGCAGAAGTTTTTGCAAAAATCGCAGAATTGTTTGCGAAAATCGCAGAAGTTTTTTGCGAAAATCGCAGAAGTTTTTGCGAAAATCGCAGAAGGTTTTTCGACAATAGCAGAACTTTTTGCGACAATCGCAGAAGTGTTTGCGAAAATGGCTGAAATTTTTGCGAAAATCGCAGAAGTGTTTGCAAAAATCGCAAAACTTTTTGCGAAAATCGCAGAAGTGTTTGCGAAAATCGCAGAAGTGTTTGCGAAAATCGCAGAAGTGTTTGCGAAAATTGCAGGCGTTTTTGCGAAAATCGTAGAAGTGTTTGCAAAAATCGCAAAAGTGTTTGCGAAAATCGCAGAAGTGTTTGCGACAATCGCAGAAGGTTTTTGCGACAATCGCAGAATTGTTTGCGAAAATCGCAAAAGTTTTTGCGAAAATCGCAAAACTTTTTGCGAAAATCGCAGAAGTTTTTGCCAAAATCGCAAAACTTTTTGCGAAAATCGCAGAAGTGTTTGCGACAATCGCAGAAGTGTTTGCGAAAATCGCAGAAGTGTTTGCGAAAATCGCAGAAGTGTTTGCGAAAATCGCAGAATTGTTTGCGAAAATCGCAGAAGTTTTTTGCGAAAATCGCAAAAGTTTTTTGCGAAAATCGCAGAAGTGTTTGCGAAAATCGCAGAAGTGTTTGCGAAAATCGCAGAATTGTTTGCGAAAATCGCAGAAGTTTTTTGCGAAAATCGCAAAAGTTTTTTGCGAAAATCGCAGAAGTGTTTGCGAAAATCGCAGAAGTGTTTGCGAAAATCGCAGAAGTGTTTGCGAAAATCGCAGAATTGTTTGCGAAAATCGCAGAAGTTTTTTGCGAAAATCGCAGAAGTTTTTGCGAAAATCGCAGAAGTTTTTGCGAAAATCGCAGAAGTTTTTGCGAAAATCGCAGAAGTTTTTGCGAAAATCGCAGAAGTGTTTGCGAAAATCGCAGAATTGTTTGCGAAAATCGCAGAAGTGTTTGCGAAAATCGCAGAAGTGTTTGCGAAAATCGCAGAAGTGTTTGCGACAATCGCAGAATTGTTTGCGAAAATCGCAGAAGTGTTTGCGAAAATCGCAGAATTGTTTGCGAAAATCGCAGAAGTGTTTGCGAAAATCGCAGAAGTGTTTGCGAAAATCGCAGAATTGTTTGCGAAAATCGCAGAAGTGTTTGCGAAAATCGCAGAAGTGTTTGCGAAAATCGCAGAAGTGTTTGCGAAAATCGCAGAAGTGTTTGCGAAAATCGCAGAAGTTTTTTGCGAAAATCGCAGAACTTTTTGCGAAAATCAGAAACTTTTGAAAAATGAAAAATGAAAAGTCAAAAACTTTTGCAGTCTTGGTCGCAAAATTCTTGGTCGCAAAATTCTTGGTCGCAAAAGTCTTTGTCGCAAAATTTTTGATAGCAAAATTCTTGGTCACAATATCCTTGATCCTTGGTGATATTTTCAGGCATTATATTTTTCAGCGTCTATATAGTTTATATCAAAGGGCTACTACAAATTTTAATTAACTCCGATGAAAAGCTCAACACTTCTCGTTACAAATGCAATTTGCAATGAGCAGAAACAACGATAATAAGCAGCAGTACCACCGACATCATCAATTCCATTACCATGATCGCAAGCAAACGGCCGAGATCTGCACCTGCCGGTTGGTTGGTCCGTTCATATTACTATTCGCAGCATCTGAGCAAATGACATGATTCATTGCCCTATTCGCAACCATCACCATCATCACCATCACCACCACCAACACCGCCAGTGTCATAATTCTATGAAATAAATATTTTGTCAGCTTTGTGCCTATTCATTACTCTGGGGCTGAGCAACGGTCCGACACCTTTAACCTCTGCGCCGCAACCTCTCAACCTCACGCACCCCATGTTCATGTATATGAGTAAAAGCCCTCGGCCCAACAATTGCGCGAATGCACTTTTCCTGCAATCCTCTGCTGCACATTCTCCTGCAGCATGTATGCGAACAGATCCGGTAAAACAATGGTACAACCATTGGGAGGATAAAAAGTAATAGAACGTGTGCTGCGCTTCCTTCACCCAGAATTCCTTGCTGCTTCTCGTTCTTGTCTGTCTTACGTGCGCTTTCCGCGAAGCCCGGCCACTTACGGTTAACTTTTTTAATGATTTTGTGAGCTGATAAATGGGCTTGCCCTTGACATGATCACCGTTTGGCTTCCCGCAACAAACACGGCGGCACACACACACACACACATACACGGCGACGGATCATATCTTCTCCTTTGGGCTCTCCTGGGGCCCAAACCACGGTGCGTGCGAAAGCGTTCGCACCTTTTCTTCCTCTTCTAGTGCCAGTTTTGCCCTTCTTTCTTGATGTTGCTTATGAGCTCCTCCTACCCCCGTCCTAGTCTCACACCAGGGGCGAGAGGTGGATCCCCAGCCACTCAAACTGTTGTTGACGAGCTTAAATACACGGCTCGGCCAGGGCACTAGGGCCCGGCAGCAGTTTGAGCCAACTGCACAGATATCAAACGAACCAACAGAACAAACCGTTTGTGAAGGATGATGATCCACGAAAATCACCGTCGGGAGGGGAAAGAGGACAAGGAAGGGCCCACAACGATAATTCTACTCGCGCACTGTGCGCGCAACTGTGCGCCCGCGACCACAGTACAGTAATCAACCAATAGTGGAGAAAGATTGATGAGCCCTCGGGTCTCCCCCTTCTCGCCATGGTTCCCTTTCCGAGGAGACTCCGCGGCATTGACGATCGCGCAGGAACGTCGGCGGTATGTGTGTGTGTGTGTGTGTGTGTGTGTGTGTGTGTGTGTGTGTGTGTGTGTGTGTGTGTGTGTGGGTGTGTGTGTGTGTGTGTGTGTGTGTGTGTGTGTGTGTGTGTGTGTGTGTGTGGTGTGTGGTGTGTGTGTGTGTGTGTGGTGTGGTTGTGTGTGTGTGTGTGTGTGTGTGTGTGTGTGTGTGTGTGTGGTGTGTGTGTGTGTGTGGTGTGTGTGTGTGTGTGTGTGTGTGTGTGTGTGTGTGTGTGTGTGTGTGTGTGTGTGTGTGTGTGTGTTGTGTGTGTGTGTGTGTGTGTGTGTGTGTGTTGTGTGTGTGGTGTGTTGTGTGTTAGTGTGTGTGGTGTGTGTGTGTGTGTGTGTGTGTGTGTGTGTGTGTGTGTGTGTGTGTGGTAACTAATGATCAAAATATAATAAATTTTATTCAATAAATTAACAGATTTTGATGGTTCGCGGTTCAACCCGGGCTGTACCATCCACCGGCATTGACCCAGAACCGGGGCTGCCCTGGGGGGGGGAAACATGATGATCCTCTTTTTTGTGCTTTGTTTTGTCTTTGCTACCACAAAGGTGCCAACGAATGGGAGGTACAGAACGATGCTCATGACACTTGGGTCGTTGCAGTTCCCGGGGTGGGGGGGTGCTGGTGCCAACTAATTTGCTGGAAGCTGCTAACTGTGCAGTTTTGCAGTGTGTCTTCAAGCGTTCAAAAGCCCATCTCGCAAGTTTCTCGCACCCCCTGGAGGACCAAACGAGCCTGCTTCGAGCGGGGTTAGGGTTGGAGCGCTGTGGATGTGGATGAGATTGGACAAACAAATTGGACTTGAGCAGAGAGGTGAGATGACCAAGCGCTGCTTGCATTGTACTGGGGCGGGCTTTCGTTGTTGATCGGCAGCAAAAGCCGGCACAAATTAAGGTGTATTTTTCCTTTCGATCTGGTGGTTCTGGTGGAGTGGCAGCGATAACGATATCGTGAACTAATAACCTCCTAATAGGAGATGGAATGGCATTCAAGACTTCCTATTTGTAATTTCTGTAATGATCGCGGTGAAAAAGACTTTCTGATTGGACCTCTGTAATAGCGATATAGGGAAGGAAGATATTGGAAGTGCATGCAATATCAATCACATTACAGGGATTTTAAGGAGTTCTCATAGCTGTGGGACACTTTATTAACTCTTTCTTACGTAAAATGAGCATAATGTAACGGCAATTGGACTCTATAACATCCTTTTCAGACAAATCCAATTGGATTTTCCGAGGAGCCTGTCCAAAAAGGGTGCCTTTTAGAGTCCAAAGAGTTAAATTTCCATCAAATGAAGTTCACAGTCCGTGAGAGTCAAAGAAGCGTCCCTCAACTATGAGAATCCCTGGAAAACCCTGTTAGTTTAACGTCACAAACAGTCGCAGGGTGCAACCTCACCATGCGACTGTTTGTGATGTTGAACTTACAGGGTTTTCCAGTGGCTGCGAATGCTTGCCTTCGAATGCTTCCCCAGATGCATCGGACGGCTATAGACAAAAACCTAAGACAAAGACATGTGTTTAGGCATGCTTATAAGCCCTACATCGATTTTTATCAATTCCTCCTCAGTTTTCGTAACACAATTGTTGGATTAGAGCTTTTGCATCATTTTGTGTCCAGAAAATATCGATGGTACGCAGCTGGCGGATGTTGGACTGGTTCGCGGTCTTAAGTGTAATATCGAAATTTTGCCGAAAATCTCCTAAAACTATTCAATTAAGTTTTGGCAAAATTGCTTGCCTCTGCAAAGCCAGTGGAGCCGCTTCCTGATATGTTTGTTCATGTTCTTCAGGTACTATTTTACTGTTTGGCCGATTGCATCGACCTGCAAGTCAAGCTATAGACACTCTATAGATACAAGGCAAGCGAATGCAGCATTGTAGCCACTTGTTCCTCGGTCTACATTGTCAGCTTCCTTTGGGACCTCAAGTTGCTCAGGGTCATCGACCATTCGGAATCGGGTCTTCTTTCGATGCTCTGATTGTTGTCCAATAGTGCCAAGATGTTGTAGATACTTGCCCACTTACGTTGTAGACTTATTTGACGTTTACAAAGGGCCGTTTCAGGATGATCTAGTAAATGATGTTAGAGGTGATACCGTCGTATATCCAATTAAATTCTCAGCCTCTCCATCGGTCATATTCCTCGTATCACATTCCATATTTAACGATCATTACCCATCACCCATTGGAATGTTCTTCCGTGCGATCGCACTCTTCCTTTTACCTCCCTTTTGCCTGCAAATGATTTTGTCAATCAATATCGGGGTGACAGAACGGTTGCTGCTTGCAATTACCTGCACCCTGTGGTTTCTTGTTGAACTGCTTCGGGCAGCCTAAGGACGACACCTCCTTTCGGAAGAGTTTCCCCTTTCCTGCGTTCCTGCCCGCCGTGCCTGCGAGGTGTGAGCGCGAGTGTGTGATGAAATTATCATTCTCGCACCTTTGCCCATCCCGTCTGACAGCGACCTCCTTCCAGCGTACCATGCGCAGAGATTCTTACGGCCGGTCCAATAAGACAAAAACCCAACAAAAAAACAACGCATCGTCTGCCTTAACGATTCCACACCCGGCAGGACATTGAGATGAGGGCTAACAGCAAAAAAAAACAAGACACTCAGTTCCCTGGAAATCAACCCCCCCCCTCCTCCCGCCTCCCATCTTCACCCATCTTTTATGGTGGCATCCATTCCCTGGTGGGTTTTTAAAAATGTTTCTCCAGCGCTCCTCTCCGGCGGTGATTCCGCGCGGCTATATTGTTCAAAAGCGGTACGAACAAAAATCGTGGCCCAAGGCTTGCGCGCGCGTAAAAAGAAAAGGACGACACCGTCGGCCCATCGGCGGGGGGATTGAGGTACGAAGGCAGCACACGTTTATACGAATACGCGTTTTTCGAAAAATTCGAGAAAATGATAAATGATACGCGGTAATGAATTTATGAAAACACTTCTCGTTTGCTTTCTCCCACCAACCTCCCTCGTGGGCTTTCCTCCTCCCAACCCTTATGCCCGGTGTACATTCCCTGCTTGATTGTGTGTGCGTCACGGGGTTGTTGCGGCAGCGGGACAGTCGAGGTGCGAGGTGTGTGTGTGTGTGGATGAGTAATGATTGACGTCTTCCAATATCGGGCGCTCGACGCTCGTTTGCAGCCGGGGCGAGCAACCCAGAGCCGAGGATTCCTTTCTCTCCGCGATCGGCCGCCAGACTGTTGGACGCAGGACGGTCTCGGACAGCAGGGCCTGCCAATAAAGCCCGTCGAACCAGCTGAGGGCCGTACCACGGGCGATAATGATGGTGAACCGAGGCGTGGTGTGGTGGAGATGGTCCATTCGTTTGCAAGGTGTGACTTGTCCCTCTCTTCCTTCTCTCTCTCTCGCGCGCTCTCTGACCCAACCCTAAGTGGAGATTTATAAACATTTCAATTAGAAATAGAGTCCATTAATTGGATTTACACGCCGATTCGATGTGGGCCTTCTTTGGAGGGCTAAGGTCTTCTTGGCGCAACACGCCAGGGTGTGCAAGGTGTGCAACCCCGTGCGGCCTCTGTGCACGGTTATTGATGGCAAACCGGTCAGTGTGAAAGGAGTTTGTGGCTCGTCTTTTGCCGTTTATTTTCTGCTCAGCAGAGAAAGGAATCGATCGTCCACTCATGCAGTCGCACAATTGGCATTGCAAACTGTGGTTTATTGTGTGTTTGTTTTAGCACGAAACCCTACGAGCTTACGAGATAAAACAAATCTGTTGTCAAATCTATTCCGGGTTTTTTTTTATCACGTGCGCATCGTGCACTAGCATTGGCGGCAATTTATCAAATTGAATTGATGTTTTCCCTTTTGTAAGGCGCCTTAGCTTGTGCCACAGCTCAGCACACAGGAAGAGACGAACCCTAACACCCATCAGCTTTGCCGGATCAACATCATCGCGATCGCGATCACCGAATTTCACCCCTTTCGTGTATTGATCGTTTATCTTCCCGTTTCGGTGTGGTCAATCATGGGGCCAGCAGTTCCTGATCTTTTGTGCCAGCTTCCTCAAACCCCCTGACCTCTGCTGACCAGAGCACGAGCCACAAGCGCTCGGTGATGATCACCCACGAAACTGGTGCTGCAGGCGCTGGTTTGTTTCTTTCGTTTCTTTTCGGCTTAAGCATATTAGATTAAGCCACACCGAGCCACACTCACACACACACACACACCACTTGATCTTGCCCACAGGGTAATTAATCTCTAGTCCGGCGTTCCGGTCTAATTGTGTACCGTGTGGCGACCCCGTTACTGTGTCGTTGTGCGTTTGTTGGCTGTATGGAATATATTCGCGCCCGCGCCAGTCCTTCCCATCATCGTGTGACAAATTGACCATTAAAATAATTACCCTTAGGGTGTGTGGGGCGTGGGGAGTTTATGTTGCATCTGTGCTGCTTTCGTCCTACCCATGCGCTGTGGGCTGGGGGTAGGAGTAGGAGTAGGAAAGGCGCAGGGATTTTAGAGGGTGGCAGGTTTTGCACACTAAATCATAATAATCATTAAACGGTAAACGTTGAATTCTGCGGCTGGTCACACAAACACCCAACCCCCGGTGTTGGTGTGTGTGTGTGTCGTCGGGGTCCAGCAAAAAGTGCATCATTTAGCGATAGAAGTGCTCCCTTTCTTGCACCAAGCCGTTGGCTGCTTCACGCCAGCTTCTGGTGGTCATTATGTTAAGTACTTAATAATACCGTGTGCCGGCCATTAAAGCGGGCGGCATCGAAGAAGGATTCACTGGTCCGTTCGTTGGTGTTTTGTTTTTTGTGTGTGTTTCGGTTGATGTTCTTACTTTGACCACGGTTACAGTATGATTTGTGTTTGGTAGCAAAATTTACGCTCAAAGCGAAAGGATCCTTGTCCGTCACTAGACGGAACACGATCAGCATTGGGGAGGAAAAAACCACAACAACAACCAACCAGCCAAAGATTAACGAGGACCTTTTGCTGTTCGCCACTTAGTGTGTGTGTGTGTGTAATCGTTGGATCAGCGGGCGAAGCGCGGAGCGGGAATTAAATATCGTGTCCCTGTTTTTTTTTTTAAATGCTGTGTGTCTACCTGCAGCAGGGTTCCTCGTTTCACAAGTCACCGTTTCAGCTGGTGCGCTTCATTATTTTTATTTAAGTACCTTTCGCCGTACCTCCGCACTTAGGGGAGCGAAGCTACTGGCGAATTTGCACCAGTTTTGTTGTTGAAAAACAACAATGTTTGGTGGTGCGGCGGCTGGAGGAGACTGTGTATTAATGGGATGGTTGGTTCACCGCATTTAACATCCGACGATGAGGATGAGTGCTCGAAAAAGAAGGGCAAGGTAAAGAGAGAGAGAGAGAGAGAGAGCGAGAGCGAAAATGAGAGACAGAGTAATTACTTAATCAGTAGAGTAGATGGTTTGATGCCAATGGGTGGTTTCACTGTACTGAAGCGTCGGGAGTTTGCCCACTACCCGGAGGAAAGGTGCCAACTGTTTGGTGGAGGATTACTACACATCTTTCATCGGGAGTTTTGGGTAGCTAGATTTAGCTTGTTTACACCCACTGGCTTCACTCACCGAGCTGGCGTTAAACGACGAACCTCTAAGGAGCTAATTTTTTTGCGGACGATCGATCGACGTAAAGTCGGTACAGTAAGAAACAGCACACCCATCCGTCTAATTTATCGCCATTGTTTCTGCTGCTTCTGCTTGATTTGCCCTAAAAAGCGTTCTTTTCCACCACAAACTTATCTCATTTAGCACTACCCCGCACACCCCCCCCCCCTGTTCCGTCAGAGATGCTGGGAGGAGGGGGGAGGGCATATGCACGACACCGCAGCCACGGGACAGCCGTGGTCGCGTATAAGCACACGCGCGACAACACAGTTGGGTTTGGTATCAATTATTATGCTAAAAGTGATGCTGCTTAGTACAGCACCGTACAGACAGCACGCTTTTTTGTAATTAAGAAGTGCTTGAGCGTTGTGTGTGTGTGTGTGTGTGTTGGCCCCCTCTTTGGTGTTTTTCGGGCAACATCGGGTGTCCTTGCGTGTAACGGGCCGATTCATTCCGCAGGCCGCAGGTGTTGCGTCGTGAGTAGTCACTTAGCCATAAATAAGCATGAAAGATAAAAACACACACACACACACACACACACACACACACACACACACACACACACACACAGAAGAAGAACCAATGTTCTCGTGGTGGAAGTTGTGTTTGATATGGAGTTTGTGTGGAGATGGTTGTTTGGAAAGTTGTGAAGTTTTCGGAATTTTTCACGCAACATCAAAATCATCATACATATTTGGAGGTTTTTCAAAGTTTGCAAATATTGTTTCATTTAAAAAAAAACTATGCAAAATTAAAGGCTCCAGCAAAATAAACTCACCGATTGTTGTATACATTGTTGTATGTATCCATAAAGAGCGACGAGGAGGGAGGGACTGGTGGCGTTGTGCCATGTGAGGTAATGTTTCGCCTGCCGGTTGGAAAAATGCAATTAAAAACCACACATACACGTGATGGCACCACATGTGCTACCAAATGTAAAGGCTGATTTGGTTGTTTTTTTTTGTCGCTCCCTTTTTTGCTATTTACCGCGATTAATCAATTAACTCCGCAGTGTACACCAGTGTTGCGAACGGTGATAGTCGTCGACATAAAATTTTACAAAATGATACTTTTTGAAGCATCGCATTCTAGATCCAAGCATTCATTCGACAATCACGAAAAAAAAAATCATTTGACACGATGATATTTTTCTGCTACAATCATTTGACTTTTTGATTTTGCCGTAGCTCAAGTGAACTAGATCTTCATCAAAAATGGGTCCTTTTAGTGTTTTCGCGTGAATTTCTATACTTTGTAAGATAACACAATTTTCCTGGTTGACTGAGTGAAAATATCAATTGGTCTAATGGCTATGTATCGATAAATGCACGATTAAGCAGTTCTGGCGTCTCCTGAAAAATGTCAAATGACATTCATTCTACATTTTTTGCAATCATATAATCGCAAAAGCATTGATTGTTATTGGACAAATGATTGTCGCTTTTGGAAAGTCGTGTCATGGTAACCATGAATATCATGATCAAAAATGATTTTGACACCCACTTACTGCGAATATCATTAAAAAATGTCGACAATTAACAACACTGGTGTACACCACAAACAGGCGCCATCCATTTCCGCCTGTCGACACACGTCCATGGGAGAAGCGATGGAGATTGTTCCGGTGCGTATTTCTATCGTTGCGCAGGAGACGCATGATGTGCGCGCGTCAAAGGGGATGTGTGTGTACGCACACGTGTTTTCGTACGCACATATGTCGCATCGCCGCCGCTCGGTCACATAGTCAATAGCTTTGATTGACTTCCTCCAGAAGTGGATGTGTCCAACTTCATTTTTTTTAGTTTATATTTTGTAGCAACACTTCAAAGGTTTGTTGTTTAGCGGGCCAAGCGAATGCCATCCCGCTGTGCCCGAAATGATAATGCACCCACTTGAGTGCAATTTCTTGGTTACGTTTTCCCACCGCAAGACCGTCCTGAAGGAAGTCGGTTTTAAGTACTTGAAGCAAGGCGGGGAAAGACACCGCTTCTGACTCCGGTGGACGATGCCTCGACCCGGACCTGCCGACCTTCTTCCGGTTGTGCTCACAGGGGCACAATCACCAGCTGGTGAACTCCACCGTGTGCATTTGGGCTTCCGATTTCCCGACCCCCGGTACACATACGATACCGTGTGAACTTGACTCGCTTCCACGGGCAAACGGTGACGGAGGCTAACGGGGAAACGATTAGGCCCCGTGATTTACGCTTCCACCGGGACACGGGTGTACGATACTAGCGAGGTTTCGCTCACGCTCAGCGCTCATGCTCGTTTCATATCTCGAGCGTCGGAAGCGTCATCGTCGTAGGATAATCTTAGGCCTTACAATACATTCTCCCTCCACCGGGCGTTTCAATCGCTTCCTGCGAGTGTCATCGATCAGTATGGGAATCATATGTTCCTGCATTCTGGAGCAAAACAACAACAAAAATAAGAAGGAATAGGTGTGTAGGCGACCGTCCCAAATAGCGAAAGGAACGATGAGCACAAAGCAGAGCAGAGGAAGAGAATTGTCGCCGTCTTGCGGGTCGTGCTCGGTTCCCTTTGCGACTCCTTAATATGTTAATCATTTTCCGGTGTTGAATTGCCCCGAGGAGAGTGTCGTGTTACTTATGTGTCCAGCTCAAGGGGCAGATAGTGTTTGCTGTTGAGTTTGCTTTCTCCTGCTTAGGAGACAATCTTCTTTAAACTGAAGAAGAAACAGTGAGGAAGTCTTATCCACGTAGGAATAGCTAATTGATTACGGACGAGACAAGTGTGTAACTGTACGATTGCTTTTGTTTCCTAAACCGTGTGTAACCACAAAGTGAAAGAGAACGACTCTGCGTGAGAAATACTCACAACCACCGTTTAACCTAAACAGTCCACTTCGGGTTGCGGGTCTAATAATTGTCACCTTACAAAACCACACCAACACCAGCTGGGGCGGCATTGCAATCAAAAATCAATTTCATCTCATCGTACCCAGCGAGCTATGACCGTTCCATCACTATACAAGTGCAACCATGTGCAAACAACAACCGGTGTGAGTGGTTCCGGTCTTTACAATAGAGACACACACACACACGCGCAGGGACGAACCCGTGTGTCCTGCGGCGCGGCGTCAGTGTGCCATCACCACGACGTTCGTTGGCGTTCTAAGCGTAATGTGATTATGAAACATTTATGAGTTCCAATCGGCTGGTAGATAACAATTATCACGTGGCTCACCCCCGACTGTTGTCGTCATCGGAGTGGCACTTTTTTGTCGTTGTTGCTGTGTGGGTATAGTGGTTTTTCCGCCCAACGCCCAGATGCAATGCTTCAACGCCTCGCCGAAAAACCCCGTACCGAACAATGGTTCGATGACCGAAACCGAAACGGACGCCGGGCACACAATGGCCGACGTAACAGACGATCCCAATTATATCCTTCCCCTGTATTATGGCCGGGTGACCACTTCTATGCTCATCCATCTCGTGTGCGCTGGCAGGATTCCAACCAAACACACACACACACATGCATAATTACATTCCGGTTGACAATGATCGATAGCAGCGATGGCGCGACTATCTGGTAGTGGTGGTGGTGAGTGATAACTTTTATTAAATTTTACAGATAATGCAACACGGGAGAGAAATAGAGAGAGAGAGAGCGGGGAAGGGAATCCTGTTTGGAGGGGATTTTTCCCTGAAAACCACACAAACTACACAACGAGATACATTACCGAAAAGGATTGGAATTCCGAGAGCCAGCTCCCTTTGGACGAACCAGCGTGACGGTCACACTGGACCACTCACCGCGGGTTACAGCATAATGACACAAAGGAGGACACATTTTAATTAATCCACCTAATAGTGACCAGGGGCGAAAGGAAGAGTAGCACCGTGTCCACGGCTTTTGCTGGTCGACATCGAGTGAGATGCTTCACCGTTCCGAGAACCTAGTCACCAACGACAAATGCGTTGCCATTTGTCTGGTTTTGCGGACTGTTGGATTGTGTGGTTTTGGGCCGTTTAGTGGCCTTTGCTTGGCAACTGTCGTCCGAAGGTGTCCAGTTTGCGGGAGATTAGTTTGATCGATTCGTTTACAGGCGTAAAAAAAACCCTCGGTCGGACCGGTCAGACGGTGGTAATTAATTTAACTTCCGAAACGGCTCGTGGAACGGAACACAAGAGCTTCTCCTAAGGAGCACGCGGGTAACTGGGACATCTCAATCCAAGCGCAGGCTTACGTGAGCAATTTAAAAATAAATAATTCCAGCTTATCCTTCGTGAGGACGGAATGGGCCCGCAGTACATCTTAACTTTCTCACGCATCCCGATCTCAATTAGTTTACAACCGCAATAACAACAGCACGGTCGGCGTTACATGTGTCCGTAATTAGTCGGAAGCCGCCATAAATCTCCGTGCAACAGTCCGGAAATGGCGTCTAGGGTATAGAGAAAGAGACAGAGAGAGAGAGAGAGAGTGAGCGGTAGAACCTAGGGCGCAGGCAAAACCTTCTGCGGATAGGACCGAGACACACACTTGATTGCTTCCGAACTGACTGTTAAACGTGAACCAAGACGACACGGATCTTGAGGACAGTAGACGACATGGCTTCCGTTTGTGTGTGTGTGTGTGTTTTTTTTCGGTACTAGGAAGTCACCCCAAAAACACATCCCGACGACGACTGCCAGCAACGATTGGCGCTGGTGGTGCTGTCCGGTGGGCCACACAGGACGGGTTGGGACCTTTCGGGCCCTGACACCTGGAAGCTGTTTTACTGAACTGGACCTGCAGCGCCGCAAATCGTCGTTGCAAGTGTTCCCGGAGATATGTTAAGGGACCGGCCGGGACCCACACGACCTTAACCCACCCCTTTAGCCTCCAAACGGCGCAGTCCAGTGTGAGGGGTCATTAATTTTTCGTGCTGCCTTTGTCCAATGCTCGTTGGTGGTCCAGGGGCTTAGCACGCTAGCGCGAATCCAATGTACCTGTCCTCTCTTTCTTGCCGCTCTTTAGGACTATCCAAAAAAAAGTAAAAAAGCGGCATATCATAGTGTGACGTCTAACACGAAAACAACAAATGAGCAATTCGGCAGAAGAGAAACTGGATGGATGAAAGATGAATCATGTGACGGGTACGAACTTACGAGCGAACCGTTTTAGTCTCAGTGGTTTTATGTGCAGCACCTCCTCACGCGTCGCCCCGAACGACTTCGGGCTAGCCCCGAGCGCGTCGAAGGTTCTCACACGAGGTAATTAAATTATTTATGTTCACGCACGCAAGATATTCTTCTAACCGCTTTATGATAGTGGTGGGGCCTTGTTTAACAGCGACGATTCGGCTAGAGCAACACACACACACACACACGCACAGGTACCTATCTTTAACGCAGGACCGCGTTTTTGGAAATGGAAATAAACTCACACGGTAGGGTCGTAAACGGGCAGCGTGTGCAGAAGTGCTGCCACGCACGGTCCTACCGGGTGTGTTCTTTGGGAGAAACAACAAGCAACCATGACAACAGCAACAACATCACCGCCAGACAACTAGATGGGAAACCGAAACAGACTGCGCATTTGGGGCAAGAAATTGGAACGATCTCGCGCTCACCGTTGCGCGACTCGTACCTCAATGTTGCGTGGAATATAGCATAACGCCCGTGTCCGCAGAGGGGCGAAGGATGGTTTAATTAATTAAATTTTGACGGTGCTGGAAAGTGTCGCGCAGCCTCAGCTGTCAGCCAACTACATGGTGCAAACGAGCGTGAGAAAGTACACCGTGGAATGGCTTCCGGGAACGGTGGCACATTCGAGAGGAGGACGATCATTCCGTCGGGTTCGTACCGTCGGGTGGCCCGTTCCGCGGCAGTCGCTTGCGGGCCAGATGACCGCGGGCATGAGACTGTGAAGGGCGTGTAGATGGCTTTATTAGTTCGGGGTCAGCGGGAAGAAGTCGGAAGCCAGCATCGGCACTTACCTGCAGCATGGTGGCCATTTGATGTTTGACTTTTTCTTCCCCGGCGTGCTTGCGGGCCAGATGTCCCCGGACGGTAGATTGGAGCAGTGTGGCAGCTTGGTCCGGGTCCAGCTGGGAGGTTGCGTCCGCTGCAGCAGCATTGGGGACGATCTGTTTTCGTGCTTGATGGCCACGGAACACCGATTGGATCATGGTGGCTGCTTCGTCGGTGGTCAGTTCAGGTGGTGTCGCCTGTCGGCGCATTTGTTGCCCGGGAGCATCTTCGGAGCATCCAAGGGAAACGTTGATCAAATGGCGAATATCCTCCGAAGGTGTGTACTGCTCTCCAACAGGTTCGCCCACAATTTCCTGCGCGATAAGGACAGAAGGTACACCGGCCAGGGCAGCCTCCTCCAGGCGGCGCCGTTGGTGCGTCCGTACGGCCTGCTGGATGATCTTGGCGCTCCGGTCCAGCTCCTGCCGCCGGCGCGTATAGTACGCCCGATAGGCCACTTGAATACGCCGCGCTGCCACTTCCATCTCCTCCCTGGTTGGACCGGTCTGTGCGTACAGCCCGAGCGTATGCTTGGCGGCCTGCCGCCAGTCCTTATCCGTACCGGCGGCCTGATGCTGCTGCTTGTACGCATTGCGGAAGTAGTACGTCCGGTACGCTTGCTCGATAATGCGCGACGCTTTGCGTGCTTCCCGCTCGGTAAAGTGGCACTCCCGGACCAGCCGCTCCAGCACGTCACGCTCCCGGAACGTTTCGCGCAACCGCTCGTTGTCCGGCTTCGTCTCGAAATGGTGGTGGAACGCTTCGCGGATGCGCTTTACCGCCTCCTCGGCCCGCGTCGAATCAATGCCGACCGCTTCCAGCATCGCCACGATGTCCAGGCTTATGTCCAGCACGTTGTCGACAATCTTCTCCGCGACGCGCCGATTCTCGCGCCGGGCCAGCTTCTCCTCCAGGTAGTCCGCCAGGAAGGTGATCACGTTCGGGGGCTGGCTGCGCAGCACCTCGCGGCTAATGTCCTGCATCAGCTCCTCGAGCTCCGGCGGGATGGGTATGACCGCACCGGGACTTCGCTGACAGTGAAGCAGATAGTTCATTGCGAAAGGTGTGCTTCCCTTCGAGTTCGGTGTCACAGAGCTTGTGGTGTGACAGATTTGTTCCCAGCCGCTTGGGGGACGGGTGTGTAGCATCCCAAAGCATACTGCGATGTTGTGGTGTTTGATTGACAGTTTTATTTATAGCCGTAGCGTGCGCAGACAGGCAAGGTGATTAGAATTCCTATTCGAAATCCCGAAATCGATGGGAAATCGAAAGTGGAAAGTGAAGGGAAAATCAAATCGCCTTAAATGTGAAAATGTTTCGTTACTTTCCCAGGCAGCCCAACACCCCTCTGTGGCTTGCAAGAGCAGGGCGAATTGTTTGTCGTGAGTGCGCAGCGGAAGTGGTTCCATTTCCATGGTTCACGGGGAGGGGAGGGGGGAGTTGGTTCACTTTGTAGGAATTTCTCCACCGGGATTTGTGTGCGTTCGTTGATTCGGGTTTGAAAAGAGGGCCGGGCAGCGAGATTCATAAATATTTATTGAACAT
This sequence comes from Anopheles merus, assembly GCF_017562075.2. NCBI lineage: Eukaryota > Metazoa > Arthropoda > Insecta > Diptera > Culicidae > Anopheles > Anopheles merus. The sequence continues at coordinate 11,015 of NW_024428158.1, read as the reverse complement.
GATATACTACACCGGGCATGTTTTGGACAATTACATAAACCACCGACTGATGCATGCGTGCGATATGAAGTCTTCTGGGTGAGAGCCGAACGACCGAACCGACAATTTATTGAAACAGCGGTAGTAACAGGGAAAAGTTTTGGTAAATTTTGGAGATTTTAGTTACAATTGCGTAAAGCAGATTTAAAATTATTATCATGTTTTTCTTTCACAGAAATCCTACATCATCAAGCTCCTGAAAATAAACTCCGATGTACAACACCAAAGTGTATCCTTTTACAATAAGTGAGTATGTCTATGATGTCCTCCTCAGCACGATACACACTCCACTTACAGAAGCAGAAGGAGCTCCTGCTCAACTTCACTGATAGTTGAGTGTTTTATGTGATGTATGATTTTCTTCCATTTTCTCCGACTTCCCCACACCCTTCTTCCCTTCATGCATTATTGTTTCAGAACTGTCCTCCCTGCCGCTGTTATGTTTCCGGGATTCCGGGTTGGCGTGGTGCCCGCTGGTCGCGGGCAATAAGAACACCATAAATCATTTCCGGCCGAAAAGTCACGGAAAATGTCTTGTGTGTGTTTCGTATATGTAGTAGGCGGTGAGTGTATGACTTTCCATCGTTGTTGTTTTTTTTTCGGTTTTGTTATCGTCTTCCCACTCCTCTTTTATTTCCACCAGACGTGAAACATAAAAAAGGCATTTTCCGAAATGGTCCCCGGAATGTCAGGTCTATCAGGGCGTCCCGTGACGTGCGCTACAGCGACCAGAGGGAGGAATCGCGCGGTGAAACACGATGACCTTTCGGGCGTGAGCAGGTTATCGCACAACTTCTTGGGGTTGTGGACGCCAGGACCACGGTATCCTGATCAGATTTGTCCCGAGCATTTGCACCAACCACACGACACACGTTGTTGCACGGATCGAACGCCTGCTTTGTCTGCCGCTCCCTCCTTTACCGCCAGCAATGACAACAGTTGGGAAGGCTTTTGCGCGGGCCGCTGCATGGTACCGCACGAAACGAAACGGGGAAATAATTTGTCGATTTGCATTTGATGGTTGATTTGAATTTTAAATCACAACAATCCCTGCCAATACACCAGCCTTGAGTCAGCGCAGTGGCAGCTTGATACGGCGTGCTGGTGGACGGGGTGAATGGCGAGGGAAAATCCGCCGCACACCCAGGAGCGACGGACGCGACGCATGCCGTGGCGATAAATCTCTCAATCGCTGCACTGGAAGCAATCGAAAGTGGATTCTAACCGGTGGGAGGGGGGGGGGGGGGAGTGGTGTACTACAGCAAGGGAAAAGGGGCCGGGTGATTGTCACATTCCAGCGAAGTTGTCGCAGAAGCTGCCGCTATCTTTGTCCTCCCCTACCCAGGGGAGGGTATGGTGGACCTTTATCGGAACCACCGATAAGACCACTCAATGACAGCTGAAGAGTCCCCTGGGGGTAAGGTAGGTCGTTTGGCACTGTTCCGGGGAAGTGACACAGATTGGGAATGGTTGGGAGGGAGCTGGTGAGCTGGTGGTTCAAGGGAAAGTATCAAGATTTTGGGCAAAGTTTTCACCACCCGGTGAAGGTTTCGTGATTTATTTTTCTGAACTCTCGCCGTACCGCTGTTGTTCGGGCTTTGTTGTGGTGCGTGATGGCAGAAGCCTTAGGGCGTTGGAAAGGCTGCTTTTTAGAGGGAAGATCCATTTGTGCCAGTGGTTTGTATTGTATTTGTCACAGCTACTGCCCGCAAGCGCGACAATGGAGGCGAGTAATTGTGTGTGAACGGTTTGAAAAGGTGATGTTGAAGGTTTTTGTGGGATCTTTCGAGAGCAAAAGTCCAACAAGTGAACGACCTAAAGGTAGCTTTAAAAAGCTTGGATTGTTCGGTGTCGTTCGCGTGGTGTGACTTAGTTGAGCAAGACATTATAAGGAGATTGAATTACTTCTCAAGGACTTTTTGTAGAATATTATTGATAGTTATTACCCATTTGTGTACATTTCATGTCAAGCTGGATCACGCCACGGAACTCATTTAGAGATATTTCTGCCGGAATAGCTAGTACTGGGATTTTCAGAGGCTCTGATATCTTTGGAGGACATTCCTACTGGACTAACATCCTTATTAGAGAGGATTCCCAACAGTCCAATTGGATTCTGTTGTGCCCAATCCAACAAGAGTGTATTAGAATCGCTTCAAAAGTATCACTTCTTGTGAAAAATAGTCAAGAAAGTATGGCAACAGTATTAGATCTCCTGGAAAACCCTTGTAGGAGGTGTTCAGAAACCACATCAGGAATTATCAATAGATGAATTTAATATCCTTTATCGAGTCTTTTTCCTACAAAACTGCTCCATTTCCTGCTCCATGCTCCTGATCTAACATGCAGCAAAAAAAAAAAAAAACTGTAACATTATCCAACTTCTACAAGGGCCATTTGAGGCATTGAGACGCTCTATTCCTGCGTCCTCCTTTCTGAAACCGTTTTACGATCCCAAGTCACAATGTCACGACCGGCCTGCCAGGGAATGGCTTCATTTCCGTACCGGGCCATCACGCCTGCTGCATCACGGCGACATCCGACCAATTACCGGATACCCGAAGGACAAGCGATACTCGCAGCGAATGTTGTGACCAGCTCGCCGGCTCTACAGTGTGCGCCCACACCTGAAGCTGCGCCACCACCGTGCGCTTGCCACTGTGCTATCTTTTATTGATTTTTTTTTTACGCGAATCTCTCTGTACGCAAATCTCTGCACGCCCAAGGTGTGGTTCGAGGACCTCCACCCTCCGGGATGCCGCCAGCACCAGCACCAGCACCAAATCCATTCATTCAGCAAACCGATACGAACAGGGATACGTGTACACGGCCTGGCGTTCCGCTGAGAGAGGACCGTTGTCTTATTTAATTGAATTAAATTATCTCCAAAACCGTGCGCCGTGCGGGTTGTCCAGCTCCTTCTGCTCTTCCTGTGCTCCCCGCATGTTCGCAGCTGTCGGAGTGTACGAACGAAGACCGCGACCACCACCATCGCCTTTAGGCCGTTGTTTTGGGGGGCTGGGGGGTACCGTGATTCCGTGAGTAATTGCTAGAGAGGCCGCGGAAGTTCCAAGTTTATCGACCGCGCGCTGCGACGAGACGATATGTGTTTCGTCCACCCTTTCTGCGTCTTTGCACCCTTTCGGGGGTCGCGGACTGTGTGTGTAGTATGCAAACAAGTATCCTTTCCTTTCTACTGCTAGCTACTGGGTGTCTGTGTGTGTGTGTGCGCGCGCTCCAGCCTTTACGCAAATTATCGACGCAAACCGACGTGGGGGTACGGGGATGGCAGTTTGCCTTTGCCTTTGCCAGCTTGGCAAAATGGTGTGCCCGTAATTATTATCTTAATTTGATGCAATCTCGTTTCTCTGTGTTATTATTTTAACCTTTTATTGTTATTGTATTTCGTTTCGTTTCCTCGTTTCGTTCTGTGCAGCCTCCCCGGAGTGTGCGGAGCATCGATGTTCGGTGAGCTTTAGTGTGTTTGTCTTTTTTGTTTCTGTCTTTGTCCAATCGAATCTGTGGGTGAAGAAAATACGGCGGCATAAAACAAAATGCATATATGCATTTTGTGCGCACCGGGACGATGCAATGGTTGGTTTTTTTTACATTTTTTTTTTTGCAATTTCAGTTCCAGAGGACACCCAGTAGTGGTTGGACAGTGGGACAGATGTGGTGGATAAAAAAAAAATCGCTTTCTTAGTTTAATGGACGGAATTGATGGTCAAAAACATAAATGCAGCTTCACATGTCATTAGAAACCGATATAATTTAATTATTTTAAAATTTAACACCGCACAGCTGCACACACTGTGTGGCATCATTGTTGACCCTCATCTTTACCCACTGTCCCACTGGAAAGGAAGGACCGCTACTGTGCAGCAAAATGCATCGCGAGAAGATTGCTGCAAATCTTTCGCCCAATCTTTCGATCTCTTCGTCCGCGATGGCTACACAAGCCACACTGTACAAGAAGGATGATGAGGAGGAGGAGGGAGGAATGAGGCTCCCAGAGGCTTTGGAACACCTTCCCCTATTAACCCACTCTCTCTTTCTCTCTCTCTTTCTCTTTCTAGCCCTCACTGGGAGTGGGAGAAAGACAGAGAAAACCCCATACCAGCGGTTGACACATTTGCATTTGCATCTGATCGTCGCTTCCCCCCCCCCTCCCCCCTCACTTCGACCCACAGGGGAGATCGCTCGGCTCGTACCGCTGGCTTCGTGATAGTTTCCTGAAGGGTAAGAAAAATTATCATTTTGTCACAATGTGTGTGGCTGATTGTCGGTGATAAATTTACACGTTTCAATTAAGACTATTAATTTCTCGGCTTGGTTCGGCCGGCCAGATCGTTGCCCACTGATTGGGTTAATTAATTTATCGCCCCAGTGTGGTAGTGGAAAGGGATGAAGAGAGAGAGAGAGAGAGAGGACGGGGGGATTTGTCGGAACGGTTTGGGTGGCTTTTTGCACCGGTAAACCGGGGGGGGGGAGGTTTGCTTTGCGGGATTCGATCCAACCTTCGACAGTACGGTGGTACTACGCGTAAGCTGTGTATTTATTTTGGTACTTTGGTTGGTCGCGATCGTGTATGTGTGTGTGTGCTCCCGTCGCGATGGCGTCGTGTTGGAGCGGTGGGCTTACGGTAACGCTAACCCTCCCCGTCTGCTCGTGTGCGATCGCGCTAGCCGATCGTGATGGATAATTATGCCGATTATGGCGGCGGTACATTAGATGGGCAAATTTATATCCTTGTAGTGAAGGGAAGGATGGGGGACGGGAGAGTATTGGCGATAAGTAGCAATTGAATGGGGGATGAAAAATGTAATTAAAGAACGGTATAATGTTAATTTCAGTATCAATACTGTCGAGCTTAAGTTGTTTAAGCGAACACACAACGCGCTGTGATGGATGCAAGCGCAGGCGCACTAGCAATCGATCAAATAAAATAATGCTCTGTCCTCACCGACCAGATAATCTCTCCGACACACACACACACACAATCCCACAATCATTAATGGAAGAGTTATTCCATTGAACGAGAGCATCCGCGGGTAATCAAGAATGAATGCGTTGTTGCATCGTGAATGAATAATTCGGCTTGCTTGTTGCCTTGCCGCGGTTCGGTTGTGTTCGGTTTGCGTAACAATGAATCAGCGGAAATTTTGTATGCATCTCCGCAGATTCGACAGCGCTCTCTTGCAGCGTCCTCTTTCTTCCACTTCTGCGGGACGCTGCACATGTCCCGGTCATGACAAAAAAAAAAAAAAAACGAACGGGAAGAATTATTCCAAACCGCGAATTCGCCACCGTAATGCCAGAAGCCGATCAGCCGATCCGCCCCGCTGATGGTGCGTAAATTATCGACGGCGATGTTTTAATTCGCGATAATTGGCCCACCCGTTAGTGCGGAGATTCCGGAGAGAAACGCAGAGAGAGAGAGAGAGAGAGAGAGAGAGAGAGAGAGAAAATGAAAAAAAGAGAAAAAGAGGACAGGGGGTCGTACAACATAGGGTCCAAAATCCGTTGCATTTTGTTACGTTTTTCGGTGTGTCAATTTGGATGGAGGTGATTTATTTTGATAACAAATAAAAAAATATCAGTATTATTGGTTGCAGGAAATGAGATATTGATAATTATTTTCATAAAATAGAAGGTTTTTCATTGATTTAGACTGAATCCATTTGATGTTGTTTTTTTTTAATTAAATTGCTAAAATTTCAGTCTGTGTCTGTGGAACTATTCATCAAAATAAGGAGTCAAAAGTTATTTTTGCTTAATAAATTTAATTTTAGCTTTTATGCAATTAATAACTCATTTCATACAATTCATGTAGATTTTTTTAGCAAAAATGTAATTTGTTTTGCGTTTTACAACTATTGGAGAGAATTGTACTGATCGGAATTGTACATTTGAAGGAAGCGAGTCCATTTAATTGCAACGGAATGCATTTTAATCATTTTTTATTATATTGATTAAATTTGTTTATGAAAACAGACGGACCTGTTAGTCTAATCGTTTATATCAGTTATTATTGTAACGTGGTGTTTATTGTAACTTTCTTTTGGTGTACGATAAACCATATTCTGATTAATATTTAATGAAATGTAGCACACAAAAACACTACATTTCACGTTCAATCTCACTGGAGCTGTAAACCCAGGCGTAGCTCGAGGAAAGACTGTACAAACATACAACAAACAAAGGCAATACAATAATGTTGTTTTATTTATTGTATAAACGCAACAAATTTACCAAAATTTATTTTATTTTTTTCTGGTACTCATAATGGTGGCTCGATTCCTATTGTGTCCTTGGAGTGAGAGTGTCCTTGTCCCCGCAAAACTGTGTATAATTGAGAGGGAAATGAATTTGGAAGCTTGATTGGCTTAAATATGAATAGAATAAGCATGTTATCGAATTATCAGAAATGTGTGAGTATTATTGATTAAGATATTAACTGTAGCGTAAACCTCATAATAACTGTAGTCATCTCAGACTTGAAAGAATGTGCTTTGTGTAATGCCTTGCCCGTTCTCTGGTTTTGCAAAATTTGACTTTTTTATTTTTAACTATCAATCTACAATTTTGATTTTTTTTTTCAAATACTTTAAGCCCAGAACCCATTCAACTGTACACATCTGCGTAAAACATTTGGCAGTACATTGCTCAAAATTATATACTTTCATCGCCCTCGCATGTAAAGGATATCCCGCCTTACCAGCAATAATCGATTGATGGATCGATTTCTGATGGCAATTTTTTGATAACAGTTTCCCGCAACAACCCCACCATCCTCCAGTTGACAGTTATCAGCTCGCGTTTGATTGAGCTCGTTCACACATCATCGTGCCTTAATCGTCTTTCTATCGCCTGTGGTGTGCTATCAAACGCTTGTCAAACGCTATGGATCGTTCCCTGGGGACCAAAGGGACGCAGCAAATAACCGTTGAAGCGCCATCTTACATTCAACCACTGTTATCAGTAGCTCACGTGGCAGCAAGTACGATTACCAAAACACACAAAGTGAGCTTGCGGCAACAAAAGGAAATTCTACTTTTTCCGCTTCGTAATAGATAATAAATAAACGTAAAATGGAACATGCCATGGGGCGGCAGGAAGGATCAGTATTGCTTGCCATTTAAAGCTAAGCTGACCAACGCAACGACACAAGCTACTATATTCCTCCCATTTACCACGCACAACCGCTCGCACTGTTTGCGGTGGACGGTGCCCATAGGCGGTAGCTAATAATGGACTCGTTAACAAATTAATTATCTCCTTCTCGGACCCTCGGGAACACGAGGGGTGTGAAACACGAGGGTGGAAGCGTTTAGGGAGGGAAGAATTCATTCATCCTTTTTTTTTCGCTTCTACGTCCTTCTATCACAAGCTCCGTGCTACGATAGACACCGAAAAACGGACATCCAGTTGTTTGACCGTTGGAAGCGCGCACATGTGGGACGGCACCATTGTACCCGGATTGTTCGCTTGAAAGCCGTGCAAGATTCTCGCTGCTTTGGTCGTGAACCACAATGTCCACAATGTGACACAGGGACATTGTTTTGCGGCCCAATTTGCCGGGTAGGAGGGTAGCCAAAAGGGAGCAAAAAATCATTATATAATAGTAAGCACAACAGGCCGGCCGGTCGACACGCCACTTCCGGCCGCACATGATCCACAAGAGTCGGCCACACGATCATGCTCTTCCTTCGCCGCAGCGGGTGGGTGTCGCAAAAACGGTTTGAGATAATAAAGTCATAAAATGCCTTTGTTCACACCTTTTGATGGTGCGCGGTGGACGTTGACCCAGGCAGGAAGTTACGCCCTGCCAAACGCTGGTGGTGGTGGTGCGTTAAAGAATGTAGATCCTTCCGTGTGTTTTCCTTTTTTTTTTTTTCGTCGCTCTTCGCTCATGTTGCTCTCGCTGCGGGAGGTTTCTGTCCTTGCATGCCGGTCCAGTGTCCTGATGGTTGCTCTGACGGATGTGAAGGGCGTGTGCAAAAGTGCAAGTCAGCAGCAGTAGCAGCAGCAGCAGCGCCTACTGGGACGGCTCAAAGCCAGCTGCCGTGGTCCTTTTTTTCGTTACCTCGGTGGTGGCGGTAGGTAACGAGCTGTTAATTGAATCGAATCACGTCCCATTTACTGGTTGGTGGTTGGTGGTGGTGGTGGTCGGCTAGTGGTTGGCAACTGTTAGTTTATTGTTTCGCTGTGCTTTTCGGCTAGCATTATGTGAAGCGGCTTGCAGCTGGCCTGCAGTGGTTGGGCTTTTGTGAAGTGTTTGGTTAGCTTTTTGGCGGCCTAATTGTGGTGTAATTGGCCACAAGCTGCTTTGCGGTGAATGAAAAGGAAGAGGTGTTGTTGTAGGAAGCAGTATTATGGATGTATTTTAATATTAAACGTCAGGTATTTAGAAATAGCTACATGATAAAATGAGGTGATTTTAATGGGGTTTGAGCGATTTAAACTGAATCTGCTTTCATGGGACGATCACTCATGATCATCCCATTGGAAACAAAATGTGAAGAAAAGTGTGATCTTTGCTTTGCTTTGCTGAACAATTTAACCAATTGTAGCACCGCGCTTATTTATTACCAGCGTAAGGTGTAACTTAATCGTACAAAACACTTTACAAAAACCCCTTTGCTTCTTGCGCAACTGCAGCCCCCTCCCCCTTGTTTATGATGTACGACAAACGGAAAAGGGCGCCAAACTGCAATAAGTAAAAATTGTAATAAATAACCACGCATACAATCCAAATCCTCCAACCAAGCATCAGGGAAAAGTTGCTTCTCTCCAGCTGCTATTTTAAATTGCATCCAAAAATGCATTCATTTTGGGGCCCTCCCTCGCTCTTACGCTCTGAAACACTACGAAACGAAGAAAATAATATTGAATTACTTCAGCTCGCACTTTACCGAAACAGAATCCTTTTCCCCCTTGTGCTACGCTGTGCTTTTTGCCGTGTCGTGCCGTGGTGGCAGGAAGTTGTCATCAATTATGGTTCCCCGTTGCATTTAGGGGTCCATTGACTTGCTGCTACTGCTCCGGCTTAACAGCAACGTGCGTTCTCCCTTTTGCCTTTAACCGTTTTATTTCGTAGCTCTTTTTTTGTGTAATTTTGGGTGTAGAAAAAGCAAAAGGGGCAACGATCTATTAGATACAAATTTGTCATCCAGTGTGTTGATAGTTTGTCACCTTGCCTGCCCGGGTGGAGGAGTTGGGGATCATAAAGTTGGGTGAGCTGCATACAAAAAAGGCTGAGACGGAGAGCACTCTAATTGACGTAAATGGTTTGTTTTTTAGCTGGGACCCCTTTTTTCTCCCTCTCTCTTATATTTGTTAATTGTGACAAAAAACCACAGGTTAGAGATTGGTAATTGAATGTGCTGACTGGGATGTAATGGGAAGCAGTTAAATTCTTTTAAATCGGTGACAAATTTAATGCCGAAAAAGTTGTTTCTCTTTTCCCTTTTATTGTGTACGCCCCGAGATCTAAGACGCTTTTTCGGAAAACACGGATACACGGCACGGGCCACGGAGAGGTCAAACACCGTCCATCGATCCCCCTAGACTCACATCCTTCTGAGAGGTTGCTTTTTGATCGTCAGTTTTACGAGGTAAAAATGTGTCAAAAGCCCGCAAACCCCAGCGCACAACACTAACCTCCTCGTGGCATCACAACAAACGCGAAGGGTTGCGACGCGGTTGCGAGATCGAGTTTGGCGGTGGCGCTGGAAAAATCGATACGAATACAAAATACACACACACACACACACACGCACACAACCGGTGACGACGTGTTTTGACTGCGGGAAACGGCCGGGATTCGATGAAACAATAATCGTTCGCTTGCGCGCTCGCGTACACTCGCAACGCAAAACAATTATTGATGCGCGTATGACAGGTTATTGACAGTGAAGGATTAGTTTTGTCGACACTCGAGTCGTGTTCACCGCGAGGAAGCGCTTTCACGGGAAAGGGGTTTTGGTTTTCGTCAATCGGTGGGGATGTTTTAAAAAGGACACATTGGGAAACAAGAAACAAGATGAGTGAAATTGAGTTGAGTTTTAGAATGATATTTTTGGTTACTTTTAAAAGGGGGTTTATTACTTTGATTGTATTTAACATGCTTTTCTTACTGGACAGCTTGAATGGTTCATAAATCGTTACATCTTGATATCTGTTATGAGAACACAACAGTTTTAATAATAAGCTACTCAAAAATTGATTCATTTTGGTAGCAAATGCTAGTAATTTACTCTCTCTCTCTCTCCTCTCTATCGTTTGACTACTATTTTGTACTTTATTGCTAAAACTTGTTATAAAAACTTCGCCATAAATCATCCAATCGCAATCAATTTGAATGCCTTCACATCATTGCTCTGTTACGCTGTTTTTGGTGAGTGTGCTAACGCTGGGCATCAACTGCATCAATTTTTAAATTATGAGAACCACCACCAAAATGTTTATTAGAACGGAAAGCACCAATCTAATAAAGGGGCGGTGTTTATCACAACACATAAATATTGCTGCGAGCTAATTCACTCAAAAAACAAACGTCAAAAAAAAAAAAAAACAAAATGGAAAAGAAACACTCGCTACTAGCTAGCTAATGCTTTTGCTGTTCAAATCCAGAGGAACAAACGAAAGAAGGAAAAAATCCATCACTTAATCACAGACACACACACACCCGCCAAAATGATGATGATCGCTTACTTTGTAAGTAGCAGTGGCTTCAAGCTGGCACATTTCGCTTCGTGAAACGCAATTTCCATTTAGCTGGTCCCTCTAAGTCTGTACAGCAAGAGCAACCACTCCAAGAATCGTATGTTTCCACATCTCTTCTTCTCCTGCAAAGTAGTGGTACGATCGTTATTTAAGCTACGATCGTAGACCGTACCTTAGCTGTACTCTGCTCTATCGGAATGGTAAATAAATAAACAGATTAGAGGCAAACTGCTTGACAAACGCATCGT